>NW_007733065.1:74114-112098 GCF_000696425.1 Galeopterus variegatus | reverse complement strand
CACTTCACCCTCATCTTATAGGTCCCCGTAACCCACACAAATGTCACTCCCTCCATAATACCTTCTTTCCTGAAGAAACCACAGACCCAAAAAACATTGCTCTTATTTGTATTTACTTATTTGTAGAATTTTCAACCGATACCTCTATGTGAATATAATTCTATTTGCAGCCAACTATGTCAAGCATGAAGATAAAGTTAAGATTTTTTTAGACATACAAATTTTCCAAATTTTTTCTGCAATGAGCTTTTATTTGAGAGGTGCTAGAAGATATGCTCTGCAAAAAGTGAAGAAGAAGAAAGAAAAGACATGGGACCAGAAGGAGAGCATTTAACAAAGTGGTAAGAGATTTTTGAAAGTTATGGTGAACAGAGAACTGTAATAAAAACTATCTAGAACCATGAAGCTAAACAGCAGGAGAAACACTGAAACAAGTCAAAGGTGAAAATGGACGTTTGTATGAGAATGGGAAGGTGCAGAGAATGAGTGTTTTTCTTTATAATCCATTTTACACCATTTTCTTTTTCACACAAAACACCTATACCACTTTAAAAAATTAAAATTAAAAAAAGCCAGTAAGTTGAAAGACAAATGTAAAGTAAGGAGATACAGAAGAAATTCTGGGGAAAAAGTGCTTGGGGGAATAATTGAGTGGAAAAAGGTTGAAATGCCAAAAATTATTTCACTGTAACTCAGAACCTTACCAAGGGGAACGTCTGGGAAGATGGCAGGCTAGAGGTGCCCAGGGTGTGTTCCTCCACAGAAGGAGATTGAAATGGACCCACCACCACTGCTGCCACAGTTGCTAGAGCCATTGTCTGGTCCCAGAACTGTCGCCCATTGCAGAGTAGCTCCCTGCAGAGCAGCAGCCCTGCAGGAGGCCCATCACCCACAGCTGTGGACACCACTTGCTGCTGCCAAGGACACTGCAGATGCAAGGAAGGCAGCTGCAGCTGTCAGCACCACTGCCACCACCACAAGGTAAACCTGATACTGCCAAGGACATCACAGACATGAGAGAGGTAGTTGCAGCTGCTGCTGCCACTGCTGCCACCATGTGGTAACTCCACTGCCACCGCTGACACTAACTGCACAGGCTCCTTCTGCAGACACAGCAGACAAGCAGACGGCTGATGCAAACACCACTGCTGCAGTTGCTACCACCACTGGCACCACCAGGCAGCCACCATCAGCATGCAAGCAGCTCACCACCACTGGAACCACTGCTGCCATGTGGGCAGCCTGCCAGAGCCACTGCTGCCACAAGGATGGTGTGCTACCACAGCAGCAGCTGTAGCAGCCACTGCCTCTGTGTAGGTGACCACCAACCACTTGACTGCATTGACGTGAGGAAGATCACCAGTGAGCAAGGAAAGGAAAAGGAGTACAGGAAAGGAAGTGTACAGGAAAGAAGGTGAAAAAGTGCAGACCTGTGACCCAGTGGCCCAATCCATGGGGGAATTATGCTGCCCCCTAAGGTAGCACATCTGGGAGTGGGAGCTATGTGGGCAGCCAACATGACTGCCTTTGTTCCAGGGAGAAACACACATGGAACCTTTGGAGTGTGTGGAAACCCAGGATAGCTAGAGGTAAGAAAGAAAATTCCCAGTGCACCTATCAGGGTCACAGGATGCTAACTGACGTGCCAACAAGCCCAACAGCATCAGCCACCTCAACCAAAGAGTGACAGGGCACCCAGGTTCTTCTCTCAGGAACTTAAGATCTCACCCACATCCTTGATGACCCAACAAAATGTCAATAAACTAAGCAAGGAATCACTAAGTGCCCCAGTGCCTAGAGCATGGAGGCACTCATACAACTCGAACACTGACTACATCTGAAGTACCCACATGGAAACTACACTACTGCATCTACCTGGAACCAATACTAAAACACCCTACTCAACAGTAAATATAAAACACATCTATATGAGTCTCTCTCTTCAAAGTCCGCTATAGAGTAATAGAAGAAACTGCTCTACCTGATGACCAGACATCAATGTAGACATACTAGAAATATGAAAAATTAGGAAAATATGAGTTCACCAAATGAATACAATAACTCTCAAGTACCAGACCCCACAGAGCAGGAAACCCTTGAAATGACTAAAAAGGAATTTTGGGTAAATATCTTCAGGAAACTCAATGAGATACAAGAAAACACAGTTAGATGACACAATGGACTGAACAAAACTATCCAGGATATGAAGGAGGAAATTTATGAAGAGATTAATACTTTTATAAAGAATGTAGCAGAACTCATAGAACTGAAGGAACCATTCAATTAAATTAAAAAAGACAACTGAGAGATTAAGCAGCAGGTTAGATCAAGCAGAAGAAAGAATTTCTGATTTTGAAGATAGTCTTTTTGAAATAACTCAGGCAGACAAAAAATAGAAAAAAGAATTTTAAAAAATGAAGAAAATTTAAGAGAGATAGCAGATACCCTTCAGTGCACAAACATCTGAATCATGGGTGTTCCTGAAGGGGAGGAGAAAGGAAAAGACATTGAGAGCATATGCAATGAAATAATCACAGAAAGCTTCCCAGGTATAGGGAGAGACTTGGACCTTTAGTTACAGGAGGCTTAAAGATGCCCAAACAGATTCAATTCAAAAAGATCCTCTCCAAGGCACATTATAGTCAAACCAGCAAAATCAAAGACAAAGAGAGAATCCTAAAAACAGCAAGAGGAAAGCAGTAAGTCACCTATAAGGGAACACCCATTAGACTAACAGCAGACTTCTCAACAGAAGCTCTATAGGCCAGAAGAGAATGGGATGATATATTCAAAACACTAAAGGAAAAAAAGTTGCCAGCCAAGAATACTATACGCAGTAAAGTTATCCTTCACTATATTTCCAAGACAAACAAAAACTATGGGAGATCACCACATGACCACTACAAGAAATCTTCAAGGGAGTCCCACATCTAGAATAAAAAAAATGATAATCACTACCATGACTACACAACAAAGACAAACACACTCATAGAACAAAAATGTAAATGAGAAAGAGAAAGAAACTGTATCTTACCACCTCCAAAAACAAACAAACACTGAAGACAAACAATAAAAGGGAAAGAAAGAATCAAAATATATCTAAAACATATAAGCGAAAATTGATAAAATCCCACAGGTAAGACAATATCTTTCAGTAACAACTCTAAATGTAAATGGACTAAATTTCCCACTCAAAATACACAGACTGGATGATTGAATTAAAAAGCTAGACCCAACCATATGCTGTTTACAAGAGACTCACCTCACCTGTAAAGACACACACAGGCTAATAGTGAAGGGATGGAAAAAGATATACAATACAAATGGAAATAAAAAATGAGCAGAAGTGCCTATTCTTATATTGGATGAAATAAACTTTAAACCAAAAATCATAAAAAGAGACAAAGAAGACCACTATCTAACACTAAAGGGATCTATTCAGCAAGAACATAATAATCATAAATACATGTGCACCCAACACCAAAGCACCCAGATATATAAAGCAAACACTATTAGACCTAAAGAAAGGGGTAGATCCCACTATGATGACAGTTGGTGATATAAACACCTCTCTCTCAGCACTGGACAGATCATCTAGACAACAAATTAACAGAGAAACACAGGATTTAAACCACACTTTAGACCAATTGGATTTGGCAGATATCTACAGAACATTTCATCCAACAACTACAGAATATACATTCTTCTCATCAGCACATGGAACATTTTCCAGGACAGATCACATCTTAGGTCCCATATCAAGTCTCAACAAGTTAAAAAAAATTGAAATCATTTCAAGCATCTTCTCAGACCTCAATGGATTAAAACTAGAAATCAATAACAAGCTAAACTCTGGAAATTATACAAACACAAGGAAACTAAACAACAACCTCCTGAATGATCTATGGGTCGAAGAAGAAATTAAACAGGAAATGAAAAAATGTCTCAAAACTAATGAAAGTAGACACATCATACCAAACCCTGTGCGATGCTATAAAAGCAGTACTAAGAGGGAAGTTTATTGCTATAAAAAGAAGAAGAAAAAGATTTCAAATTATCTAACAGTATATCTCAAAGAACACAAGAAAAATCCAATCCCAAAATTAGTAGACAAAAAGAAATAACTAAGATCAGGGCACTACTAAATGACATATAGACATCAAAAGTGATAGAAATGATCAATGAAACAAAAAGTTGCTTTTTTGAGAAGATAAACAAATAGACAAACCATTAGCTAGGCTATCTACAAAAAGAAGAGAGAAGATCAAGAACAAAAATTAGAAATGAAAAATGAGATGTTATAACTGATGCTGCAGAAATATGAAGAATCATTGGAAACTATTCTAAACAATTACATGCCAACAAATTTGAAAACCCGAGGAAATGGATAAATTTCTGAACATTATACAAACGTCCAAGACTAAACCAAGACAAAATAGAAAACACAAACAGACCAATAACAAGCAGTGAGATTGAAGTAGTAATCAGTAGTCTCCAAACAAAGAAAAGCCCAGGACCAGATGGTTTTATCACTGAATCTATCAAAACTTTAAATAGCAATTTTTGCCAATTCTCTTGAAACTATTGTAAAAAATTGAAACAGAGGTCATTCTCTCAAACACATTCTATGATGCCATCATCACTGATACCAAAATCAGACAAAGATACAACAATAAAGAAAACTACAGGCCAATATCTTTGATGAACATAGACAAAAATCCTCAATAGAATATTAGCAAATAGAAAACAGTGACACATAAAAAAAATTATATACCTGATCAAGTGGGATTCACTCAGGGATGCAAGAATGGTTCAACATATGCAAGTCAATAAATGCGATACACCACATCAACAAAATCAAGGGAAAAAAAACTATATGATCATCTCAATAGAAGCAGAAAAGCATTTGACAAAATTCAACATCCCTTCACGATAAAGACTCTCAGCAAGTTAGGTACAGAAGGAAAGTATCTCAACACAATAAAAGCCATATGCAAAAAAACCCTCCACCAATATTATCCTGAATGAGAAAAAGATAAAAACTTTTCCCCTAAGAATGGGACCAAGACAAGGATGTCCACTCTCACCACTCCTATTTAACATAGTATTGGAAGTACTAGCCAGAACAATCAGGCAAGAGAAAGAAATAAAGGGCATCCAGATGGGAAAGATGAAGTAAAATTGTCCCCGTTTGCAGATGACATCATCCTATATGTAGAAAAGCCTAAAGACTCTACAGAAAAACTCTTAGAGTTAAATGACTTAAGTAAAGTTGCAGGATACAAAATCAACATGCAAAAATCAGTAGCATTTTTTTCTCCAATAATGAACTAGCAGAAAGAGAAATCAAGAAAGTTAGCACATTTACAATAGTCACACAAAAATAAAATACCTAGGAATCAATTTTAAAAAGGAGGTAAGAGATCTCTACAATGACAACTACAAATCACTGTTGGAAGTAATTGAAGAAGACACAAAAAGATGGAAAGACTTTCCATGCTCTTGGATTGGAAGAAATAACATTGGGAAAATGTCCATATAACCCAAATTGATCTACAGGTTCAATGCAATCCCCATCAAATTACCAGTGACATTCTTCACAGAAATAGAAAAAACAATCACAACATTCATATAAAACAACAAAAGACCCCAAATAGCCAAAGCAACCCTGAGCAAATAATTAAAGCCAATGCCATAACACTAGCTGACTTCAAATTATGCTACAAAGCCATAGTAACCAAAACAGCATGGTATTGGCACAAAAACAAACACTCAGACCAATGGAACTGAATAGAGAACCCAGAAATCAAACTACATACTTACAGCCAACTCATCTTTGACAAAGGCACCAAAAACATACATTGGGGAAAAGACTGCCTCTTCAACAGATGGTGCTGGGAAAACTGGACATCCATATGTAGAAGAATGAATCTGTACCACTTGCCATACACCATAATCAACTCAAAATGGATTAAACACTTAAATATAAGAATTGAAACTATAAAGCTTCTAAAAGAAAACATAGGGGGAACACTTCAGGAAGTAGGACTGAGCAAAGACTTTATGAATAAGACCCCAAATCACAGGCAACAAAAGTAAAAATAAACAAATGGGATTATATCCAACTAAGAAATACAGCAAAGAAACATTTAACAGAGTGAAAAGACAACCTACAGACTGGGAGAAAATATTTGCAAACTCTGCATCCAACAAAGGATTAAGATCCAGAATATACAAGGAACTCAAACAAATTAATAGTTAAAAAAAAACCTGATTAAAAAATGGGCAAAGGAGCTGAATAGGAATTTCTCAAAGGAAGACCTACAAATGGCCAAACAGACACATGAAACAATGCTCAACATCACTAAGCATCAGGGAAATGCAAATCAAAACCACATTGCGATATCATCTCACCCAGTTAGTCTGGCTGTTATTGAAAAGACAGAGAATTGCAAATGCTGGCGAGGATGCAGAGAAAGGGGAACCCTGCTACACTGTTTGTGGGTCTGTAAATTAGCACAGCCATTGTGGAAAGCAGTATTGAGATTCTTCAGACAAGTACAGATAGAACTACCATATAGATCCAGCAATTCCACTGCTGGGTATGTACCCAAAGGAATGGAAATCATCATACTGAAGAGATACTGCACCCTCACATTTATTGCAGTTCTATTTACAATAGCCAAGAGTTGGAACCAATCTCAGTGTCCATCGCTATATGACTGGGTAAGGAAAACGTGGTATATTTACAAATGGAATGCTACTCTCCCATAAAAAAGAATGAAATACTGCCAATCACAGCAACATGGATGAACTTAGAGAAAATTATGTTAAGAGAAATAAGGCAGGCACAGAAAGAGAAATACTACGTCTTCACTCATAAGTGGGAGGTTAGGAAAGAAAGAAAAAGAAAGAAAGAAAGAAAGAAAGAAAGAAAGAAAGAAAGAAAGAAAGAAAGAAAGAAAGAAAGAAAGAAAGAAAGAAAGAAAGAAAGAAAAAGAAAAGAGAAAGCAATTCCAATAATATGTTGAACTTTCAAAAGGAGAGAATAGAACTGAGGTTACCAGAGGTGGGAAAGTTACCAGGAATTGGTAAAGGATCAACAAAGATGATTACATTGTATAATGCTGAAGATACTAATTATCCTGATTTGAGCATCACATATTGTACCCAGGTATTGATGTTATCAATATTAAAAGATATTCAAGAGAATATCATATCAATATCTCGAATATCAAGAGATATTCAATTTGCACTCCACAGATATGTATAAACAACTACTTTTCAATAAAAAAAATTTCTGGGAATTGACAAAACAAAACAAAACAAAACAAAAAGAACCCTACCAAATAGCTACAAGGAGTTTGATATATTTTACTGAAAGAAACAATAGATTTTCCTAAGGAATTAATATCATGTTGAATGAAAGGACATAAGACAGAGGACTGAAGAGAGATATGAGGCATGTCACTAAGAATGAGATTTCATCAAGAAATTAAAGGCTTATGTGCAACACTGTTGCTTTGCATTCAGGCTTCTCATGTTGATGTCATTTTTATTCCCCAGTGTTGGATATGACTTGTGTGTTCTTTGTAGAAAAAAAAGATCATTTCTTTCAGATGATGTTTCAAAATTTCACATTGATGGTTTTTGGTGTGGGGATGAGTGGGCCTTCTTAATCTCATATTCTACATTTTGAGATGATTTCTTGTGTTATTTCCCTAGTGACATAGTTCCCATCATAATCTCTTTTTCTCATTCTGGAATTTTGTAGTTGGACATTCTGGATTGATTCCTCAACATTCTTCTTTTTACTCTTACAGTTTCTTTTCTTTAATTTACCTTCTACATATATACTACTATTTATTTTACTGTTTTAATTTTGTCTTCCACTGTTTTAAAAATTTTTTCTATTCAAGAATACTTTATCTTTTCAGGAAGACATTGTTGCCTTTTGAGTGATTTTTATTTTTTTTATTTATTTTAATTTTTTTGTGTGTTTTAAAGCTTTTCATTGTATTTATTTTTAATAGGATAATATATTTACATTGTACAAATTGGAAAAATATTTTAAAAGATTTCCGATGAATAGTTAGTCTCTCTTCCACCTCTCCCCTCAGCTGCCCCAGTTTTCCCCTGGATTTTTTTTTTTTTTAATTTTATTTTGTCGATATACAATGTGGTTGATTATTGTGGCCCATTACCGAAACCTCCCTCCCTCGAGTGATTTTTAAAATATCAAGGAAATGAGAGATCTCAGTAATGTGGAATTTTGAGATCCATAAATGTGTCCCATTAGAGGAAGCATCTGGAATATCCAGAGGACCTAGACCGATCACAAAACAGTTTGTGTCAATTAAGACGTTCCTCATCCCTTTGATCTTTCTCTTTTTATACCCCAACACTGAGGCTGTCATCAACCATGGTTAGTTACTCTGGGGAGAACTGGTGGAAGTGTCAGGTGAGAAGAAAATCATTAGTTTTAAGCATTAATTATAAGTTCATGTTAAATTTTTTTAAATTTATTTTTTAATTTTTATAGAATCAAAATTGATTATACAAATTTGGGGGGTTCAACACTGAGATATATTGATCACATCAGTATTACTAGCATATACATTGTTACAAATTGTAATTATTATTTATGCCCCTTGTCCAATCCCTCCCCATCCCCCTTTCCCTCTCCCTGCCCTCCTCTAATCACCTTAGATTTCTTCTCTCCTTCTGAAAGAATAATGGTTACTCTGTTCATTTGCTGCCCAAAAGATCTGTCCAATGCTGAGAGGTGTGATCAGGTCCCCCAGTACTATCATAGAACAGATGCCTCTTCCATCACTATGAAATGGACTCTTTGGAGAGAGACATCCTCTTCTTTTCTTCGTTTCTGCTGGTGACTCTCCTTGTGTCAACTCACTCCACTGGCTGGCAGACGATCTGAGTGGTGGTTGTGGCATCTAGCTGCCTTCATGGCAGCCATGGTTACTGTGGTGGGCCACACACATGGACAAGATGTTTTTGGCATGCTCCTTGGTGCTGGCAGTGTGCCTGGTTGTGGAGAATGTTCGGTCCCCAGCTCCATACCCCAGGTCCCTGAGTGGGTCCTGAGGTGCTGGCATGGTGTGCCTGGTTGTGGGAGGGGGGGTCCAGTCCCCTTTTCCATGCCCTGGGTCCCTGAGTGGGCCCTGAGGCACTGGCACTGTGTGGCCTGGTTGAGGGAGGGGGGTCTGGTCCCATTCCTCATGCCTGGGTCCCCAGGTGGGCCGTGAAGTGCTGGTGCGGGGTTCCTGGTTGTGGGAGGGGGTCCAGTCCCCCTTCTGCATGCCTAAGGTCCCCAGGCGGGCCCTGAGGTGCTGGTGCAGGGTTCCTGGTTGTGGGAGGGGGTCCAGTCCCCTTCTCCATGCCCCTGGTCCCCGGACAGGCCCTGAGGTGCTGGCACAGTGAGCCTGGTTGTGGGAGGCAGGCCCAGTCCCCTTCTCTGTGTCCTGGGTCCCCAGGCAGGCCCCAAGGTGGTGGCATGGGGTGCCTGGTTGTGGGAGGGGAGTCCAGTCCCATTCTCCATGCCCCAGGTCCCTGGGCAGGCCCTGAGGCATTGGTGGTGTGCCTGGATGTGGGAGTGGGGGTCTAGTCCCCGGCTCCAATCCTCGGGTTCCTGGGTGGAGCCCCAAAGTGCTGGTGGTGTGAGTGGTTGTGGGTGGGAGTCCTGCCCCTGGCCTCATACCTCATGTCCCCTGGTGGGCTCCAAGGCATTGGTGGTGTGCCTGGGACAGAACTAATTTTTTGTCCTTTGCTTACTTCTAACATGGGGGAACTTCCTGTGGGAACCAGTACTTGAGCTGTGTTGTTTAGCTAAATTGCTGCTTTGCTGCTGTTTCCCTTGGGAAGGCTTTATGTGCAGCTCAGGGTTTAATGGTTGACTTTATAGGTACTTCTGGCTCTACAGATACTTGGTGCACCTGGGTTGTGTAGAAACTCTGATCTGGGCCTGAGTTTTTTCATTAAACTGCACCCCATGCAATTCTGCATTCCTGACCAGTCTCCTCAGTGGTCCTGCACTGATTGTGGGGCAGATTGGCTGTCCTTGCCGTGTCCCAGTGTTCTCCTGGTGAGCCTGTCTCACTCACCGCCCGTGCTCCAAACACTTCCCACGGGATGGGCCCTGCACTGGTCCCCTGAGTTGACTCACTGGCCTCTGAATGGCTCACCTTTTTGAGCTGTTCTGGCTCCTTGCTCCTGCATGGGTCCACGGGAACCATGTTAGTGTGGTCTTGCTGTCCTGGGGATCACCAAAGTCCTTTCTCCCCTTCTGCCTCCAAGTAACTCCATCTAAAAGGCACAGCTGCGGCTTCTGCCAGCTCCTGCTCCATGTGTTCCAGCATTAAAGCAGCCACAGGCAGAAACACAGAGCAGTTTTTTCTTTCTCTCACTGTGGTTTCTCCCACCTTCGTGAGTTCCATAGGTCTCTCCTCCTTTTCACCTGAGCTCCAGTGACCCCAGCTTGGCTGATGTTATATTTTTATCATTGTAAATTCATTGATTTGTGGAAGAGAGTGATGCTGGGGACCGTCTATTCTGCCATCATGACTGGAACTCACCTCATGTTAAGTTTTGATTATTACATAGGCCTCCATGTTCTTGTTTTTGGACTGAGACACTGAGCAGTATTTTATAGGCAAAGGAGAAGCATTCAAGTTTCACTTTAAGTAAACATATGAGAAAGTCATAGCTTCACTTTTAGAATATTAATCTTGTCCCAGAGTGCTAGGTAGATAGTAGGCAAAAGTGATTGAGGGAGAAAGCCAAGGCAGAGATAAGTAGGGCTTTTCCAAACAAAAACAAAAACAAAAACAAATAGTTATATTAGAGGACAGGTTGTAGAAGAGGCCTTGGCATTAAAGTCAACAGACTCAACATAAGTGAATCTTTTGTACTTGGTAAAATTCAGTTTCCTTTTTATTTTGAACCAACGTTTGTAAATAATTGTTGACATACTCTACAAAGAAAAAGCACAGGAAGTTAATCAAGCAGAAAGTTGACAGCTAGAGATGTATAGTCTTTGGGTGTCAACAGGTCTGGGAAAATATGTCCTGTGAGGATTAAAATACAGTCCTGCTCACCTTAGTTGATGAAGTCTTGCCTGATTCCACCTCACACTCTTTAACAGCAACTCATGAAGATAATAATATAAAGCCTGAACATAACATAATTAATTTTATAACAGGAAAACGAAAGAATGATCTGCATCTCCAGCTGCGGGGGGCTAAGAAGTATCTGAAGGGAAAGGTCTCAAGATGACAGCCTTGATGATGCCTGGATTTCTCTGAGTCTCATGCAGAACTCATGTCTTCTAGCTCCTTCCTCCACAAATCACTAGCAGCCAGTGCCTATAGGAGTGCAGGTGAGGAAATGGAGACTGCATGGTTCTACTTGCAGAGATACTGATATAGCTGGTCTGGAGTGGTGACTGTAAGCTTTCCAGTTGATTCCAAACAGAGCCAGGGTTTGGAACCACTGGGTAGGGCATTTCTCATCCACACACTAAATGGTGATAACACTGTCTATGTTCCTGGATACTAGTGAGGAGTAGGTGGGACAGAACATGGACATCTTCTACCATAAATACTGGCAAATGGCTTTTGCAATAAGTGGAAACTCTTAGTAGTCTTAAGATATAGCACTAAAGATTCCTAACGTTTGTTGAGTGCTTTACATTATTAATTTATTTTATATAATCTCACAATAACTCTGTGATATGCATACTATATATTAGAGGAAGGTAAAGTGATGATAACAGAAGCATGTGTATTTCAGGGTGTGGGTACCCAAGAGGGCTTCACAGAGGCAGAGACCTGTGAAATGACCTTACAGATGAGGATGTCAGCTGTCCCATTCAGAGAAGGATAGAAAGGCAGAGGGAAACCCATATGTTGAGACACAAGTGTGTGGCTTAGCGTGATGCATAAGAGAATGGCATAGAGACAAGTGTGGTTGAGCAGAGACAACCTGCACAAGCAGGGATGTGAGGTTAGAGGACATGTGGGAATGGGGTCTTGTATGTCCTTGTGTGGAGTCCAAGGAAAGGGACTTGATCCTCCAGCACTGGTTCCAATCTGGGTGCTCAGAGTGTTGTGTGAGCTCCATGAATCCTTGTGCCCATCGAGCATGGAGGGTAGAGCACAGGTAACAGATTCCACTCACTTAGCTACTATTTCAAGTGTCCACATACTTTCACATGATTAAAGAACAAATTTATTTAAAAAGCACTGCTAAATTTGTAATAACTACTGTTTGCTATTTTCTCAATCAAGATGCTTTGTAAATGTAACTATTGTCACATGAGAGTGGTTTTAGAATTAAGACTTCTTGTTGAAACATTTGGGAACACGTGTCCTCTAGTCCTTGAGGGTCATTGAAGAGAGTGTTGGGATCACATTAATAGGAGGCTCTTCTGGCCTCATTGAGGAGGATGTATTGCAGAAAGGGTTCTCCAAGGCCAGGAGACCACTTAGGAGACATTGCTCTGAGGCAGGAAAGGTATGGACTGGACTCTGAGGATGGCTGTGGGGATGGAAAGCAGGAAACTCAACCAAGTGAAGCTGTGGAGGAGGAGGGAGCAGAACTTAGAGGACCCTCAGATGCGAGGACCCAGAGGTGCTGTAGTCGGCTGATTGATGTCCCCACAGATACCCACTTCCTCATCACTGCAATCTGAGCAAGGAAGTGTTAGCCTAATGTGTGGGTGGGTGGTGTAGACACTTGATCAGCTCTCTGAGTGTCTGGTGTAAAAAACAAGTTAATTTGAGGTTAAAACCTGGAGATGCCCCTAAATTGTGAGAAGTGGCAAACAATTTATACTGGATATGACATAGGAGTCGGTCCCCAAGGAAGAGATGGGACAAGCAGGTGAGTGTGGTGATGATGGGGCACCAACCAGAGCTGCTGCAGGTGTGGACCATGGGACCGAGCAGTGGGGATCCCCCAGGACAAGACCTTGGCAGATAAAATTGCTGTTTCCCTGATACTGTCGTTTTCAGTCATGGCCACATGAATGGGAAATTTATGGAGTACTGCAGGGTGGTCCTGACCAGAGACTGCCTTTTGTGATGCCTGAACCTCAAGCCACCATTGGGGACAGGATGTCGATTCTCTGGAATTTACTATGATGGCACCAAAAGGCCATTTCATGATTCAAACCACCCTTGACCGAAGACCTGAGCCTGTAGGATAATAAATAATACTATTTATATCATCGGCACCACACTGGACAAGTATTTGAGCCTAAAATAGAAAAATAAAATAAGATCAGTGACCCTATTAATGGAGATGAGTTTAAATCAGACTGTCATTCATGACTAAGCTGTCAGCGGGATTTCTAGAGCAAAAGGCACTTTGGAAGAGCAGAAGGCAAGAAGTCAGCATCATGGAAGCTGGAGCCCGGACCTGGCACAGTGATGACCCTCCATGTGCATCAGGGAACAAGCCCTGAGTGACCCAGGACTGTGACTCAGGTCGCTAAAGGAGGGGAGGGTGAAGAGGGGACAGAGCACCCAGCAGTGATTTTCCCTGAGGTCCCAGCACAGTGGACTCTGCTTGTCCCCTGCAGTGGGGGACCCAGGACTGAGAGACCGGGCAGGGCTGGGAGGGGACTCCGGGCAGCACGGCTGTCAGGAGACCCCCAGCCTCCCAGTGTGGGAATTCTGCCTCACGGCCCCTGCTCTTCTCAACTCTGAGACCGCAGCTTCTTTGGGCATTTGCAGCTGAACCTCACGACCTAAACCCAGAGGTAGGTGGGCTGGGAGAGCCCTTTACGACCTCTCATTACTTGATAAGGTGTAAGGCAAGTGTTCCCACTTCCATGGGACAGGGGGAGGCAAAGCAGTGAGGTCCCTCCCTTGTCATGGTGAGGAAGAGACGTGTGGGAAGGTGGGGAGAGTGGGCATAAGGGCTGGAGTGGGCTCCTGGCCCTGCAGAAGCTGCAGGGAACCCAGCGGGCCACCGCTGTGCACACAGGGGCTGCTCTAGTTCCCTCCTCCCTGTGTCTCCCTGCTCAACTGTCCCACTGGGTGGTGCCACTCGCTCTCAGGACAGCACCCAGGCAGGAGGCAGCAGTGCTTGACCCCAAGACCCCTGCATGGGGCCCAGCTGTCCTCCTTCTGAAGACATCCTGGGGACCACGGCATCCAGGGAGGTGACCTGAGAAGGAGGAGCGTGCCCAGGATGCTGTGTGCAGCTGGGTTTAGTTCAGCAGCTGTCATGTAGCATCAATCCTGAGGTCCTGGGTCACCCCATCAAAGCTGAGCAGCAGGTCAGGTGCCACCAACTGTGTCCTCCACGGAGCAGCGAGCTGACCTCATTCCTGGCCATGTGGCTGACCAGAAGCCTCTACGTGTAAGGGAGAAAGAAATCACCAGCCCTTTTACAATTAGGAGTTTGTTCCCTAAGGAGATCTTATCCGTACGTTTCTTTACTTCCATGTCTGCCTCAGTAGCCTCCCCAGGTGCATTAAATTTAAGAAGTTGTGACTAGAATCACTGTTAGGCTGGAAGAAGCAGCCTGCCAACGAAGTGGCAAGAGGTGAACAGATCGCAGCATGGGCTGCAGCAAAAGAAAAAGAAATGCAATTTATATACAAAAAGTCACTTTTCCCCGTGGCTCCCCGATTTTAGAACTGGAGAGCAACCCAGGAAGATTGTGCTCCCACCATTTAATTGTTTTGCTGACTGTGTTAGACCCTCAAAGTCGGATTTCCTAATGTCGCAGACCAAGCTGCAGAGCTAGGACCGGGAAAGAGGTTTTTCCGATGCCCAAGTCAGTTGTTTATTTATTTTTATTTTTATTTTTATTTTTTTTTGTCACCAGTAAGGGGATCGCAACCCTTGGCTTGGTGTCGCCCGCACCTCACTCAGCCAGTGAGCGCACTGGCCATCCCTATATAGGATCCGAACCCACGGCGGGAGCACCGCTGTGCACCCAAGTGCTGCACTCTCCCGAGTGCGCCATGGGGCCGGCCCCAGTTGTTTATTTTTTAAAGCACACTCCACTACTTCACAAAACCTCTGGTTGGCTGGGATTTCTGAGATTTCTCTGCAATGATTTTATTGTGAATGTTCCTAGGTATGGTGAAATTGATAAAATGAGCTCTGGGTTTTGTTCAATACGCACATGGAAAGGTTCAAATTTTGGCCTGGTCCAGACCTCAACCCCAACCCAAGGAAGCTCACCTGGTACTCAGAGGAGATTTACCAGCGGTGGGTGCCAGACTGATTACAAATGACACTCATTCGCATAGCAGCAGAGGGCCAGAGTGACCAGCAGGAGACACACAGGCACAGCCTTACGGTGGTTTACTTTGCTTTGAGCTTTCAGCTTTAGCAAAGGAGGAGTGACTTGGACGTGACCCCAGGAGCTTGGGAGACTGTGGAGGCCAGGGCTGTTTGTACCTGGTGAGCCTCGCTGGTCCTGCCCACACAGGCCTGTGACAGGTCACAAGGCCAGGCTTCCAGCCTGCTTTACCCAGCAAGGCTGATGCCACCCATCAGTGTCACGTCCCCATGCCTCCCTGCATCTGAGTGGGGCCGAGCACAGGGGAGCAGCCCTGAGGGACACTGCTCTGACCTCCAGGGCAGCACTCAGGTGCCTCTGGATGTGTTCCCTGCATCCTCAGTTTGCTTCTGAGCATTTGATGATTTTATCTTTGTTCTTTATGTCAGAGTAGAGGCACAGGTGGGTTCTGACATCAGGAAGATGGAACCCGAGGACACAGGAAGCTGGAGAGCTGTGCTTTGATTATGGACAAGCAGGCACGTAAGGAGCCCACTTTGACCCCCCTCTGCTGTTCTGACAGCCGACCAGGAGTGTTTCTGTCACACACTGATCAAGTCTGAGCAAGAACATCCCTCTCCCACGGCCCCTCCATCACCACCACTTGAGCCCAAGGGCACCTTACAACACTGTTGAGCACATCCCACCTTTGAAGAATTTCCTTGGGGAAAGCAACTGCTCCACCTGCTCTCTAGCTGCCCTCACTGCACAGTCAGAGCCTCTGTTTATAGATGGAATTGTCCACAGAGCAGAGGTTCCAATTTTTTGTCCATTATCAGCAAGGCTACCATGATTCCTGTACCTACAGGTAAACACCACTTCCTTCCTGCTCCCAAGAAACTCCTGGGGTGTAAGGATCCAGGTAAGAGTCAGAGGTGTTGAGAGTTTCTCTGCTCTAGGAAAGGTGATGGAAATGAAGATGCGGACACACAGGGTGGGTGTCACCCCCTTCTCCCTTGGGCTCAGGTCTTCCACTTCAAACCGAGCTTGGCTGCCTGGGCCACACCCATTTCAAGGAAAGGCAGAGCTGTCTGCAGGGACCCCCCCTCCCCACCAACCATCCTGTGTGATGCACGTGAGAAACACTGATAAACTTCACTGGGTCTCAACCAAACCTGCAAATGTGTCTCTGATAGCACAGCTCACAATCTCCCCTTCAATGACAAAGGTGTTTCTCAAGGGTGCTCATCCTGGATGCCCAAGAGAACCACCAGTGGGTGATCCTAAGTTACTGTAAGCAGAAGTTTAAAGTAAAGCAAAAAGCATTTTAAATCAAAATGTCAAGCTCTAAACAGATGGAAGGTCCTCTTTAGTTTTGCTGGTCTGGTAGGAGGGTCGCAGCCTCTGAGCAAACAGGCCCAGCAGTGGCCAAGCCCTTAGAGGCTCGTCCTCGGTCTGTCCACAGCCAGGAGCAGAGGGCTCTGTGCAAACACAGCAGGCTCGGGAAGTCCTGAGGGAAGCTTGGGAAGTAAGGACGATGCGCAGAGCAGCGTGTCTGAGACGTACACAAGGATCTATGGAGTCTTGTCCTACAGAGAAGTTGTGGGGAGGGAGCCTGAGAGACCAGCATGAGGGGCGACGAGACAGTGTCAACCACAGGGCTGGCCGGGGCACATCAGGTGGCCGGTTAACCTGGAACAAAAAGGGACACGGTGGACTGGGGAAGGCTTTGGGACTGTGGAGACAGGATGGGACAAACCATAGCGTGTTTGCATTCTGTTCGGTGTGAGATGGTGGCAGAATGGGTGGGAGAGCTGGCGCCCCAAGATTATTGTCCCAGCGCCTATTGCTGGGTTTCAGATCTCAAGTCAGAATTATATGAGCCTGAAGTCAAAATTATACTTTCCAATCACCTCAATTCTGAACTGCCCACTCCTCTAGATTCAAGGCCAAAAGGGCTTTGAACCCATTCTCTTTCCTTAATTCTTTTTTCACCTTTCATTAATTCATTCAGACAAGAAACTTTTTTTTTCTTGAGTAACCAACCATTGGCATAGACTCATAGAATACAATTTTCCATAAAAACCGAGTCATCAGAATATCAGTGAGCTGATGATTTCTAGAAATATTCAGTTGTCATCCTCCATACAGTTCCTATGAGTTGCAAAACATTTTGTAGCAAATTATAAAAGTGGTAATAAAAATAGTAGCAACATTTTTGGATAGCTAACTATGGCCAGACACCAAAAAACATGATTTCTTGCATTCAACACTTGCTACAAATGTATGACGTATAAGCTATTATGTTTCCCAGTTTACATTTGAGGCCGCTGACTTATAGAAAGCAAGAAACCTGCTCAAAGTTGCATAATGTGGAAGCCAGAAAGTCTCGCTTAGGCACTGATATGTGAGCCGTGAAGTAGCAAACTGGTACTTTCAACTGGTGGTGGTGATGTGTCAGGTGGGCTGGAGGTGGATGCAAGTTAAATTCTGTTGTAGCCTCTCCTTGCATTTCAGGTTGCAACTGAAATAAATAATTCTAGGTGATGACACCTCACCATGTGTCTTCATTTGTCTCTCTTTGTTTCCTTTTTTCTATCTTCCCTTATTGAAAAAAAATTGATACACAAATACGAGTATATACGTGTGTGTGTGTGTGTGTGTGTATCTATGCATGTGCATAGATATGTGTGTGCATATACATATGTGCACAAGCGCATTATCTTCCCTTATTGAAAAAAAATTGATACACAAATACGAGTATATACGTGTGTGTGTGTGTATCTATGCATGTGCATAGATATGTGTGTGCATATACATATGTGCACAAGCGCATAAAAAATGTAATGCTTAAAAATAATTGGGTATACATGTACTTAATCACCATCCAGGTCAGGAAATAGAACGTTCCAGAATCCCAATAGGCCCTTCCCAATCTCAATCTTCTTCCTCCTTTAAGATAATACTTTTCTATTATGATAACTGCATCCATGCTATTCTTTTATAGTTTTACCACCTGAGTGTCTTCCTAATCATAATTGTTTTTATTGCTTTTAAACTTTACATAAAGGGCATAATATAATCTTTTGTCAGGTTTCTTTTCCCCAATATTACGTTTTCAACATTTATCTGTGTTATCACATGTATCAGTTCATCCATTTTCATTGCTGTATAGTATTCCATTTAAAAAAATCATGCTAGCAAAGAAAGGCAAATATCACATGTTCTCACTCATATGTGGGAGGTTAAAAAAAGAGTTAATTTTGAAGAAGTAGAGAGTAAAATAGTGGTTAGCAGAGGCTGAAAAGGGTGGGGGAGAGGGGAGGAGGGACGAGTCTGGTTGTCTGGTACAAAGTTACAGTTAGACAGGAGCAGAAAGTTCTAGAATTTCATTGCACAGTAGAGGGACTACAGTTAACAATAACATACTGTATATTTCAAAATACAAGAAGAGAGGATTTAGAATATTCTCACCACAAAGAAATGGTAAATGTCAGAAGTGGTAGATACACCAATTCCCCTAACTTGATTATACACATCGTATACATGTATTGAACCATCACACTATACCCATAAAATGTACAATTACTATGTTTCAATTAATAATAAATAAATTTTTAAAAATAATTAAATAAATGGAAAAGTTATGCCAACATTTTTTTTTTCATTCTCTATTTGATGAATGTTTGGAATCTATCTGCTTTGGGGCTATTATAAATAATGTTACTGTGACAATTGTTCTACACATATCTGATGCACATGTGCATGTTATTCTAGAGTAACATATTCTAGAGTATATGTTGAAGTAGTCATGAATTGTATTACATATATTGTCAACTTGCAATAAATCTGAGCGAAAATGAATAAAATAAACTTTTGTTATTTCAACCTATGTTGATTACTGCAGCATAATCTAGTCTACCTTGATTGATAACAACCATGTGGTGCTATTTTCCTTTATTATGTTCATCTGGTAAACTACATTGATTGATTACCAACTGTTAAACTAATCTTGCACTCCTGGAGTCAATATCATTTGGGCATGATGCACTACTTTTCTGAAAAGTTTTATTGAATTGTAATTCAAATGTCATACAACTTAACCCATTCGAATTGCACACTTCAATAATTTCCTATAAGGTGGGCAACCATCACCACAATCTAATTTTAGAATTCCTCTTGCCCTCCAAGAGAACCCATACTCTTTGGTAGTCACTCCCAATCCCCCAATATTACCCCCTCCCCACTCAGCTCTAGGCAACAACTAATCTATTTTCTGTCTCTATAGATTTGCTTATTCCAGACATTTCATGTAAATGCCATCACACAACCTGTGATCTTTTGTGACTAGATTCTTTCGTTTAGCATAATCTTTTCAAAGTTCATCAATGTTGTAGAATGTGTCAGTATTTCATTGCTTTTTATGGCCAAATAATATTCCGCTGTATGTATTTATCACATTTTTCTATTCATCAGTTGAATGACATTTTTTTTTATTTTCACGTTTTGGCTATTGTGTATAATACTGTTAGGAACATTTTTGTCCAAGATTTTTCATGAGTATGTTTTCGTTTCTTTTGACTATATACCTAGAAGTGAAATTGCTGGATCATGTAGTATCTCTATGTTTAACATATTGAAGAATTGACAAACTATTTCCCAAAATGGTTGCACATTTAATACTGCCACCAACAACAAATCTGTGAGTGTTTGATTTCCCAACATATACTCACCAAGACTTGGTATTGTATATCTTTTTGATTACAGTATAGTCATCCTCGTGTGTGTGATGTGGCATCCAATTGTGGTTTCAATTTGTATTTCCCCCATTGGGCATAGTTTCCTGTGCTTCTTGGCCATTTGCATATCTTCTTTGGAGAATTGTCTGTACAAATTCTTTACCCATTTTAAAACTTGGATTATTTGTATTTTTATCATTATTTATCTTTTATTATTATGGAGAAAAAGTTCTTTATATATCCTGGTTACAAGTGCAGGTCTCAGTATAAGGAGGGTGTGCTTCCCTTCGTGTCTGCTGCCCTTCCTGGGATCTTGGGGACCCTAAACAGCAGGCTACTATTTGAGAGCATGTTGTCCCTTGAGCCAGGTGTACTGTTCCAGTAACTTGAGATCTTGGTAGTGGTCAGGACTGTACCGGCTACAAATGGCAAAGTCCTGGTACCAAGCCAGAGTGAGCCAGCCAGACAGTAAAGCTCTACCTCTGTTTTGCAGGTGATGGAGACACAGCTACCAACTCCAGGGGAGCAACCATTCCCCCTTAGTAGCAGCTGGAGAGGGGGCCACACCAGCAGGCTTCACTGTGTCAGTGAAGTGGATCTGGGTAAAAGAGTCAAATTGCCTAACCCTAACCTAATCCTCAGCAGGGGGACCCTCACTGAGTCCCCATGGCACCTCGCCAGAGCGAGTGCTGCCAAAGCAAGTGCCTGCTTTGTTGCTGCTGTCGCTCTTTGTCCCCTAACCCTTAAAAACACTGGGGGGCCCACTCCATGGCAAGGGGTCCTAAAGCTGCTGTTGGCAAAGTGTGGTAATCCTAAGCATTTGGTGCCAGCTCTTCCTAAGTCTCCAGAGTGAGATAGGAGGTGCTCAGTTCTCCCAGGGCTGGGTCTCAGGACAGTCCCCTGGGTCTCAAATCCCACCTCTGAGTCCTAAGCCAAGGTGGCCTGTAGCACTTATTTTCAGCACCAGCATGTGGCGATCAAGACCCCAGGGGGCAGATTTATGTAATCTCCGTGGCTGAGCATGCTCAGTAAAAGGGAGTTTACCCCTTAAATGACCTTCCGCTGGAGGCAGTAGAGAGGACAGAAGATATTTGAATATATTTGGTGCGTGTGGTGGAATCTGACCAATGAGCATGCTCTAAAAGAGACCAACTGGGCATTTGCAGGACTAGGTTACATAACCGGGAACCACTCCCTTAGTTGAATATTCATTACATAGCATGAATATGTATAGATAGCAAAACTATAAAAGTTGAACCCAGGAAGAAGGTGGGGCTGCTGCTCACTTTCCTAGAGCCAGCCCGCACTTCGCCTGAGGTGTGTATTTATCTCTTTTTGTTTCAAACCTGCCTTTAGCAGGCTCCTGTTCACTCTAGAGCCAGCCTGCACTTTGTCTGTGAATGTGTATTTCTTGCTTTTGTATTAAACTTGCTGTGGTCCCAGCTCAGTCTCTGGAGCTAGGCTGCATTTTTTTCTGTGAAGTCTGTGTTTCTTATTCTTTACATGAAACCTGTTTTCACTTTCTAATGTGACTTGGCCCTAGAACCTGGCAAGAGGACAGGGTGAGTTGAGGCCAGCCATTGGGCCTCCCCAGACCCTCACATCCAGTATCAGGAAGTAGTGAAAATCTTCTTGGTGCTTGTGAGACATCCACTCAAATGTCTGGGCGCTTCTAGGTGCTGCAGCCTACCAATGTGCAAAGGCTCTCATTTTGCATTCTGAAGGCTTGGGTGCCACACCAACGACCCCCTGCTATCCTCACTTTAGTAAACACTAATCCAAACCCTTCAAAATCAACTAAAACACCCTTAAGCAGGAGGCAGCAACCTGCAAGATGGGACAGTGGTGTCCTCCCTCCCAGATACAGTCACCATCCAACACACCAACATTTCAGAAAATGCCCCAAAGAAATGTAAAACAAAAACATGGAAATATACCTGGTTAAAAATGCAAAATTTCCTTTAAAGTTTTTGCAGAGAGAGGGAGAAAAGAGAGCAAATTGGCTACAAAGGGTTTTTGGTACTGGGCCCGAGTTTTTGCTCAAGGCAGCACAAATGTGTCAACTGGTGGAGCTAGCTAAACACCCAAAATACATAGTTTGCCAGAAAATCCTAAGGTACCCAGGGCGAAATTTGTCAAGAAAACCAGAGAAGAGCCCCCTCTCCTTGTCACTGCATAACAAAAATGCTCCTGTAAACGTGGGATTCATGGTACAAATAAAAACAGGGTCGTAAAAAAAGTAATAATAGTAAAAAAATTAACAGAAAAAAAGGATTTGTCTCTCCTCATATGGGTCTTTTTGGGTTGGTAAAAAACTCACCCCTCCATGGCCATAATTACCGCTAAAACACACACACACACATACACACACACACGCACACACACACACACCACCCTGCAACAGGCTAAACTTCTGCTCTGTAAATTCAGCATGGTACAATATATCTATCATTTTGCAAAGCACCATTCTACACAAACCCTGACACTATCTCCCATCCAAAAGAAACTCCTTTAAAGTGAAGGCTCAAAAATTCTTCCTTCAAAAATCCCCTCACCCCCGCAAGCCTACAAGGCATCCTACCCCAGCTTATAGAAACCACTAACACAGACCAACAAGCCTTAAACTGCACCAATGCCATAGTCTAGCACAAAAATTTAAAAAGCCAAAAATCCTAAAATATTAGTTGCCCATGGGCTCCAAGTGGGGGGAGGGGGTCCCTACAGCCCACAACCTGGCTGGTTCTAAAAGGGCAAAGCACCCTTGATGCCCCTATCCCTCACCACCACAGGGTGCCACCCAAAATGCTGGAGGCTGCTGACTCTCCCCCTTCATAATGACGACAAAAAAGAATTAGAACATAACACCCTTTACTAGCAGCTCCATAACTTAAAAGTGCCAAGTTATCTAGTCATGGGTCAACCAATTAATAATTTACATAGGCTAGCCCAAAGGTTCCAAATGTCCCAAACCTCACTAAGTAAACAAAATAGCCGCAACACCTCTAGTGCCACTGCCCCTCGGGCGCCACAAAAAAAGTTGCCCTAAACTGCTTTTCCAAACCTACACAAATGGCAGCCTCCCCGATCTCTACCCTAAAAAAATGGGCAATTCCTCAGCCCCTGTCCCTCTGCCAGGGGACAATCGTCACTATACACCACCAACCATTCATTAAAATAAATGTAATTAACACTTTCTAGCCCTTATAAACATTGGGCACAAGTCACTGTCATTTTCAAAAACCCAAAGCACTTCACAGCAAACCACCCATTCCTCTCACAGGGAATCTCTGGCCAACCAGTCACAAACCAACATGTCACCATTAATGCCACGGTGGACACTATCTTTTTAAAAGATCAGCCAGTCACAGTGGCTTCCCTTTCTTTCCCACATTCCATTATAAACATAAACGTCTTAAGCACCAATACCTCATATAAAATAAATCCAAGTTTCTAGTCTTCCTAGTAAAACAAGCCAATAGAAACCAACATATCTGCCCCAGTGAGTAAAAGTAATTCACCAGAGAACCGCCTATGCTAAAAAAACTGAAAAACCTAGGCCAGTGATAAAAAACCTCCTAAACACAGGGGTTATTAATTATACAATGTCCTCTCTCAATTTTCCTATGCAGCCCATGCATGAATTTGCTACAAGTGGTGCCTAACTGTTAATTACAAAAACCTTAATGCCCAGGTACCCCCCATCAAGACCCTAATCCCAAACATAGTCCGGTTAATAAAAACATTCAAAGAGCTGCAAAAATTTTTTACATTAGTAAACTTAGTCAATATATTCTATTCAGTGCTCTTAGCAAAACACTCCCAGTCCCAGTTTGCTTTCACTTTCAAAAAACCCAGTATACATTTACCAAACTACCCATGGGCTATTTCAATAGCTCAACTATAGCCCACAACCTGTACCACAAAAACTTAGTGCAATTAAATCCAAATCCCTATACCCCGTGGCACTATATTAATAACATTTTTCTCAAAGACCCTTCAAAAAAAAAAGTCAAAACCATGTTGGCTGATTTAGTGGCTTTCTTCCAAAACCATGGCTAGGTCATAGCCCCACACAAAGCTCAGAGCCCAGCCTCTTTTATGAAGTTTTGGGGTATCACCTAATCCTCCATGGGCCACCAAATTCCCTTTGTCATTAAAAAACAAATCCTAACCACGTAGTGAAAGTTTTTGCCTTTTAAAGACAACTTACACCCCATTTGTTCATTCTGCTGTAGCCCATACATGCCGTCACAAAGAAGTCTCCACACACTACTGGGGCTGCAGCAAAATCCAGCACCACAGCTGGTCCAGCAGGCATCTCCCAGGCCATGCCCTGGTTCTACCAGGTTCCAAGTTTATGTCAAGTTCCTTGCTACTGTTAATTATAACCCCTAAAGCCTATAAACTAAACATGGACTGTCCTGGCTACTCACGGGCTTCTAAGCATGTAAACTGCCAGCAGCTATGGCTCGTTACATATTACCCTGTTAAAAAGGCAACTATCTGCTGCATATAATGCCCTCATTTAAACCAAGGCACTTACAAAACATACTCTGGTGCAGGTGCACCCCTAAATTCCAATTATGCCCTAGATCTCAAGGTCCTCCCAGCAGAGGCTCTGTATAACCACTAATGCCTTCCTAATAAAATTAAATTAGTACCTACAAAAACAGGCCAAACCTAACAAAACAAGTCTTTCCAAGTTACAAAAAAATGTGGCCTCCCTGTTTTTCAGGTCACTGCCCATGATCATAAGAAAACTGGCAGCAGTGTCCCCCATTGCCTAAACTGCTGGCAACTTAAGAAGACTTCTAAAAAGTGCTAAGTAAACAAAACAAAAAGTCCATATACTTTACAAAGAACAGTGCCAGCATGGCACAGGGTAAAAGCCCGATAGCAAGTGGCCACTCTCACCCTTATAGCAATACAACCCTAACACAGAAAAGCAAAATGGGCCCAGCCCAGCTCACAAAGCTAGAAACTGTCTGACTGCCAGTAAAAGTTGCTACAGCCATAACCACACCCTGGTTCACATGTTGATAAATTCGTAGGCTATAGCTAACAGGCTGCCATTGCTACTGGGTACAGGTCTGGTTGCCCGCCCCCCTTTCAAAGAACAAAACAAAACAAAAAGCACTCAAAAGTCAAATGCTGGTGAAAATGGAAGTCAACTTTTTTCAGGAATACCGGTGACCTGAGGAGAGATGTTAGGCTAACCCATCTCTCTGGTAAACCTGAAGAATGGCCAGACTAGAGTCATCTCAAAGACTCAGATTTACTGAAGGGTTTTTGAAGAGGGGAATGGAATGTGGGAAATGAAAAGCAGGAGGGAGGGGCACATTATCTTTAGGAGCTCTGTGCAAGGAGCCAGGTGCAAGGTCGTGCCAGGATTCCATCTGATTTCTGCTTCCGTCCTTGCTGTTTTCTCAGGGTCCTTCAGGAAGAGTGGAATCAGCATAGCTTTATTAATGGCTTTTTTGGTTTCCCAGGGTCTGGATAGGACATGCAAGTCTGCAGCTCCAAGCTGACTGGAAAACAATTTTATATTCATGTAAATAATGTCATCTTGTCCCATAATAAAGGTTCAAAATATGAAATAACCATGGGAAAAGAGAAATGCATTCCAAGAGAAAAAACTCTTTCCTTTTAAAATATTTTAGAGCCCATGTGGTTTTAGGTCCCAACATGGCTTAAGTCCTGCTCACTCCAGCACCATTACAGACAGGCTAATGGCTGCAGAACTCTTTTAAAATCCAAAAATGACCACTAAGGGGCGCACCTGCTTGGGCCAAATTAACGCAGGCCCCAGTCACCTTATGGGTAACTTATGTTTTGGCACCTTCTTGGGCAAACACGCCTAAGCCTGTTTTCAACTGCATGGCAAATAAGGTAGCCTGCATTTAGATTATTACTTTCTCTGGCCTCCAAACCAAGCCCAACAAATAGATCCCTAACACTCCACCCCCGGTAAATTAAAAAGTCAACTACCCAGCCATGTCCCCCACACCTCCCAAAGCCTCAGGAATGTCCCCTTTCCTTCCAGCTTTTCTGGCTCGCAAAGCTTGTATTCCTCAGGTGCTGGCAAAATGGTGCCATTTGGTCTCAGGTCCTGGCGGGTGCTATGGGCATATTAAAACAAGCCAAGTGCTACAGGGTGCCTCTTACCTTAGCCCTAGCCAAGCAGGGGCTGCTCAGTTGCAAATGCTGTACCACCACTAAACAATGGCACTTCCTCCTTCTCCTGGGTAATCCCCCTCTCAGCCAGCAGCAAATTAACTTCCTTGGGCCTCTCCCACTCACTGCGGGCACATTCCACTATGTGGTAACTTGAGGGCACACTTTCACAGATCTTCTATCAGCTTCTCCTGCCCAAAACATTTCAGCAAAACAAGTCCTCTCTTTCTTCAACCAACGTTTGCTTCCCTCCTTTAAACCACCCCATATCATTAATTCAAATCAAGGATCCCACTTCATGGCCTCAGTCACCCCAAAATAGGCATTACAACACAGGGGTGTTGTAAAATTTTCATTTATCCCACCACCCCCAAGCCTCTAGCCTTGTAAAGCAGCACAATGGCCTCCTAAAGTCATTATTATTAAAGTTTCAAAATGGTTCATAAGCCACCAAGAAAACCAAACTCCTTCCCAAAGTCCTAACCCTTCTTAACTCTCAACCCTATGGCAGCAGTCACTCACCACGATTAAACCGAACCCACCATAGTGCCCACCCTAGTAATTACAAAAATGTCAAATTCTTTTTCCCTTAAAAATAATATCGTTTATATTTTTTCCAATAATAATTCTTCCCCATATTGCTATAAAATATCATTCATTTCACCATCAAACATTTACTAGCAACCCAATCAAAAAAAAATTGTAAGCTATGATCCCTTGGCGATTACAAGCCCAGGCCCATAGTGCTTTTGCCAGACCCCACCAATCCTCATGACATGCAGCTTCCGGCGGAAGCTCTGGTTTCTACTAGTTTTAAAGGTTGGCTAATATTTTTCACTCATCCATTCCTGCACGAAGGAAAGATTATTGCTCTTGGCCCCATGGAGGGCACAGTCTGGCTCACAAAACAAGGAGAAGAAGCCCTCAAACTAGTGGACATTCACAACCTCAGGCAATAACCACTTAAAGGTACAATCACCAAGCATGGCTTATGCCAGCGGTGGAGAGAGCCACCAACAAAATGTTGGCCCAGGCTGGCACCATAATCAGTGTCAACATGGGAGCACAGGTAAGAAAGCTCCCACTTATAAGATGTCATTGCTCTTTCATGTTAGCCTTGCTTGGCATCTCATGTGTGGTATAGGTTGTAGGGCTTCTTCTGGACCCCAGACAGGATGACCCTGGTCAGAAATTGTACCCCAGGTTGGAAAACTGGTGCTTGCTGGGAAGCTGTGTTAAAAAGGCTGAGCCCCAAGAGCCACCATACTTGGGTTTGTTCCAGGCAATTCAATCCTATATAAAACGGGTCCAATGGTGCCAATGCTTAAACACCACCAAGCTGTCCACAACCACAAATCAAAATTTAATAATGGCAAGTGGTTCTCTGAGTGCCCAAGCCTGAATCCACATTGGTTAGTAATGCTGTGCACCACACACCCAGAGTGGGGCCCAAAGGGTTTAAGTTTAACATGCAAAAAAGCATTTAAAATTTATCACAGACTCGAGAATATGCATGTGTCTCAGATTTATACTATTTGTGGAAGTAACTTTCTCTACATCCTAAGCCACCTAGAAAAGCACAGCTTAAGTTTTCACTAAATGCTCCCCTGAAAACTCACAGGGGTTTGTGCAACACTTGGGGTAAAGCAAGGCATCATAGGAAAGCTCTGCAAAGGGCCTCAAGAACGTACATTAGTCAACGAAATGCCTAAGCCATTCCTTCCTTCCCTTCTTGGGTAGCCACATTGGAAGGCCACCCTCAAGCCCCTGTGCCTCAAATAGCCACTCCCTCAAACAATGCCACCTCAACCCACGAGGTCGCCAGTGGAAATAACACTGCCTCAAATAACAGCACCCCAGCGCAAAAGGTCATCAGGGAAAACAAAGGCCTCACCAAAATCGAAAACAAGAAATCTCACTTTATCCTCGGGGTCACCACCAAAGCAGCCTTTCTTGCTACAGAGGACATGGTCCTCAGTACCCCAAGACATCGTGCTTGCTTATGGCCAGCACCCCGACCCTTGCAATGCTGCTTCACTTAGCTTATGCATTGCTGAGTACCCTGCAGAACCCCCCCCAAATGGCATTTTCCTAAAATCACTATTTGTCTTAATTGTAACCCCATCGGCTATATCCCTACTGTAAGAAAACCGCAAGGCCTAGGTCACATCATAAGGCTGCCCTAAAAGTTATGCAACAAATACAGGCTTAGAAAACCTGTGTTACAACACGCACATCTACATAACCTCCAGTAATGTCACCCTCTCCTGCTCTACTGAAAAAATGCCCATGAATTAAAGTGCATTCTGTGTGCAAAAAGACTGGTCTCATTTCAATTTCTGCTGCCCACCAGAGGCTACCACAACCATAGAACGTTCCCCACTTACACATACTACCCCTTCCTGTTTTACCTCCATACCTGCATCTGCTGGGCACCTACAGGCAACTACTAAAGCCCCGATACCTAAGACCACCACCTGGGTCACAGTTCTCCCAAACAGCACAAATTCGTTTGTACACTAGGCTAAGACAGTTGCCCATTTTCTTAAATGCAAAAATTGCCGGTCTGCCGAAAAACAGGAATTTGACTACTTGCCCAGGGTCACGGCCTACTTTGCTAATTTGGCATAGTGACCACCTCTTATAAAACTGGAAATGCCTTATCCTTTTCTTACAATTAAGACTATGCATCTCTCACTCATTTGCTCCCAATTCTTCACAATCCAATACCTTCTATCTTAAAAAAAAAAAATAATAATAATGGTGGTTCTAAAATCTGCCCTGCTGTACAGCAGCATGGCACTACTGACCTTATAAACACATTAACTGGCCGGCTAGTGTCTTTGGGCTCAGTAACCTTGCTGGAGGTGTTTATTGCTTTGGGAGTAATTATATTTGTATCTCTTCCCTCCACAGTCAGTCTCATTTGCCTAATCTTAAGAAATAGTGATAAAAAATAATACATTTTTAAACGTACACTCGTCGCCCTTGGTTTTCCCTTCCAAATAACCCAGGAAACAGCACATAAAATAAAGCCTGTGAGTCTCAAGGTGCAGTGTGCATCCAGGTCATGCTGTTACAGGGTGGCTCTCAGGCCTGGCTGGTCCTAGTTTGTGTAGAACGCCTTTAAGCACACAGCAACAGGTAACACAGGCTAACATCTGCCACCTTAGCCACCCCTCTAAGGAAGCTCTGTGGGACATTAAGTCTCACGCAGCCATTTCATAAATCCTTGACCCAGATGGCCCTAAACAGTTGTGTAGACTTAAACTACCTACTGGCCCAACAAGAAGGTTCATCCAGGAAACTACATGCTGCAGTCACACCATAATGCATCGAAAGTCCAACAAAACTCAAAACGCTTAGCCATGAAGCGGAAGTGGTACACAGTCTCACACAGGTGCTCTCCCATCCCCTCGCTGCCAAAGGCCGTAATTTCCATTTTCTTAGTTAAGCCCCAAGTCCTAGGGAGGCTGGTTAAAAACCAAATTCCAAGTCCTTTTTTTAAATGTGTGTTTGTTGGCACTGTTTTCTTTGTCACCTTAGGAAAATGGATATTACAACATGCAACCAAACTTTCCCAGTGGGTTTCAGTATTTCCTCCATCCGGGTAATTCAGCCTCCACCAACATCCTAGCATCACAGAGTCAATTGTCTTAGGAGTAATAAAAAACAGTTAATTGTGGCCTAGGCCTGGTCCAGGCTGTCTAAGATAAATAAAAATTTCTTTTTAAAGCCTTTTTTTTAACCCGAGCTTCACGCCAAACTGCTCAATTGCCCTTGCTACCAAAATTGTTTAAAATACCCAATAGAAAATAACTCCCCATAATTAGGACACCCCACCCCAAATAACCCTTAAATAGGGAAAGCCCTTTCCTGCACGTGCATGGCTGCTGTTGCTGCAGGAGACAGAACACAGGAGACCCGGGACACAGGATTGCTGTCTGCCCCTGTCTGGTCACCTTCCTAGCTTAAGGATCTATAAGTACTAAAAACGCCTAAATTTTCACATAGTAGTTGTGTCTTTAATGCAGCACCCAAAGTACAACCCCTAATGGCAAGGCCACTCCAAAGAAACCTATGCAGGCAAATCTCTTGCTGGTAGGTACTCTTTGGGCCACTAGTGGCCACTGGGAACTGAAGCACCAGCTTAATAAATATGAAATAAATAAGCAATAAATCTCAAAGCACCATTCAAAACACAACCTGTCCCCATGAACTCGTGTTTATGTTTATGCATAACCACTTAGGGTAACACTAATCTATGTTCTACTTCTCTGAGATCAACTTTTTAAGATTACACATATGAATGAAATTATGCAGTATCTGTCTTTCTGTGCCTGGCTTGTTTCACTTAACATAACATTCTCTAGGGTCATCCATGTTGCTGCAAATGACAAGATCCTACTCCTTTCATGGCTGAATAGTATTCCATTGTTTATATACACCACTTTTTCTTTATCCACTTACATAGATTTTCTATCTTGGTGATTGTGCATAGTGTTGCAATTAACACGAGAATGCAGGTAACTCTGCAACATACTGGTTTTATTTCTTTTGGATATAAACCCAGGAGTGGAATAGCTGGATCATATGGTAGTTCTATTTTTAATTTTATGAGGAACATCCATGTTATTTTCCATAGTAGCTGTGCTAATTTACGTTCTTACCAACAGTGTATAGGAGCTTCCCTTCTTCACATTCATGTCTGCATTTTTATTATTTATTTTACTTATTATTTATTTATTTTTTTTTTATTTTTTTATTTTTTTTTTTGTCTTTTTTCCGTGTCCGGCAACGGATCGCAACCCTCAGTGTTGCCCCCGTACCGGACCGGGGACCGGTGACGGGATCGCAAGCCTCGGCATTGCTCCCGCGCCTCGCTCAGCCAGTGAGCGGGAGCCGGTCTGTACGTGGGATCCGAACCCTCGGACGGGAGCGCTGCCGCGCTTCCCAAGCGGGTGCACTATCCAGTGCGCCACCGGGCCGGCCCTATTATTTATTATATTATACTTTTTTGGTCTTTTTTGATATAGCCATTCTAATTGGAGAGAGGTGCTATCTCGTGGTTTTGATTTGCATTTCTCTGATGATTAGTGATGCTGAGCATTTCGTCATATAACTGTTGGCCATTTATATATCTTCTTTTGAGAAATGTCTATTGAAGTCCTTTGCTCATTTTTAAATTTGGGTTATTTTCTTGCTATTGAGTTGTTTGAATTCTTTCTTATTTTGGATATTAACTCTTTATCAGATGTAAGGTTTGCAAATATTTTCTCCCATTCTGTGGGTTGTCCCTTCATTCTCTTTGCTGTGCAGAAGCTTTTTAGTTTGATGTAATCCCATTTGTCTATTTTAGATCTTTTTGTCTGTACTTTTGTGGTCATATCCGAAAAAATCATTGCCCAGTCCAGTGTCATGGAGATTTCCCCCTATGTTTTCTTCTGGTAGTTTTGCAGTTTCAGGTCTTATGTTTAAGTCTGTAAGCCTTAAAAAAAGAAGGAAATCCTGTTGCATGCCATGGCATGGATGACCCTTGAGGACATCGTGCTAAGTTCTCAGCCAGTCACAAGAAGAAAAATACTGCATGATTCTCCTTATATGAAGTATCTAGAATAGTCAAATACACAGAAACAGAAAGTAGAATGGTGGTTGCCAGATGCTGGAAGGAGAGAGAAATGGGAAGTTATTGTCTGAAGAGTGTAGAGTTTCACTTTTGCAAGATGACAAAGTTCTGGAGATTAGTGACACAACGATGTGCATATACTGAACAATACTGAACCATACACTTAAAAATGGATAGGATGATAAATTTTATGTTATGTGTTTTTCTTTTTACCATTTTTAAAGGAGGAGCAACCCCTCTCCCAAAAAACACCAGAAACAGTTAAAGCTTAAAAACAAGTATAAATAAATGTTGTTGCATAACATTGTTTACTTATTATTTCTAAACATCTAAGAGCAAAATAACACACCAACGGTGAGCAGGATTTGAGCATTTATGAGCCACTAGATGCTCGCTACCATGTTCTAAGATTCTAGTCTCTGAAATCAAAGATTCCTGTGAAGAGATAATTTGGTCACTGACAGGCAGGATTACTACTAGGGCACCTGCCAGTTTCAAGAAAATCTTCATACAACAGGAGCCCTTTGGTTATGGAATTGACAACTAAGGCAAAATCCATCAGCCAAGTGAAACAAGTATCCCGTGAAAGGCGCACTTCTATAAGGAGAACACTTCACCCCAAATCCCTATGTTCATCATAAGACTTTTCTTTTTCATCATTAGAGTTTTGTTTTTGCTCTTGAGAGATTCATAACAGATGGAATGGGATTCCCTGATTTTAAGGCATGCCCAAACAATCCTCCTTCAGGGACCCCAGCACACTACATGTTTAAATGCTATGGGCCATCCTTGTGCAGCTTTTAGAAATGATTAGCAAATTACACTAAAGACAATGGCTGTAATAAGGATTGTTTGAACTGCCCAAGATTACTTAGAATTGAATTAGGAAACTGTAGTTATAGAGTCAAACAGTGTGAATGGAACACATATTTCAAATGGCCCATTGAGGCTTCGGAGCACAGTCAGCAGACAAAAATTGCTTCACCACAAAGCACTGTCTCAAAGCTAGGTGACACAAATAAACAATTAAAAGGAGACAAGATGGCCTTAAAGGCCCAGACTCTCATCTCTCTGCAATCTCGTCCTTATTTTTTACACCCCCACCTCCTCTTCATCCTTCTCTGTCTAAACTCCTTTTCTTTCCAAACTCCTCATCCTTTCCCTCTCTTCAGCCAGGACATATTAAAACCTGCCCTTTGCGATAAAACCCACTGATGCCCCAGCTAAACCCCAAGTCTCTTATTTTCCTTGGACTAAAACCGAACTCTGAGCCATTGCCAAGAAATTCCCAAAAGTCACTGAAGAACTTCACCAAATTGCTGATGAGTTCAAAACACATCCTAACCATTTTCAAGTGTACGGTTCAGTATTGTTCAGTATATACACATTGTTGTGTCACTAATCTCCAGAACTTTGCCATCTTGCAAAAGTGAAACTCTACACTCTTCAGACAACAACTTCCCATTTCTCTCTCCTTCCAGCATCTGGCAACCACCATTCTACTTTCTTTTCTGTGCAGTTGACTATTCTAGATACTTCATATAAGTAGAATCATGCAGTATTTGTCCTTTTGTGACTGGCTGAGCACTTAGCACAATGTCCTCAAGGGTCATCCATGCCATGGCATGCAACAGGATTTCCTTCTTTTTTTAAGGCTTACAGACTTAAACATAAGACCTGAAACTGCAAAACTGCTATAAGAAAACATAGGGGGAAAGATCCATGACATTGGCCTGGGCGATGATTTTTTTGAATACGACCACAATGGTACGGACATAGCAATCTGAGCCTATCAGCCTGGTTTCTCTGATCCACACCTGTTGGTTCACGTGCTTGTAGGTTAAGGCCATGCCTAACATTGGAAGGCTAAAACTAACTGAACCCACCCTGAACTAGATTTAAAGAAACAAGTGCTCTAAAACTCCTAACAGACTGGTATTTAGCTTTATGGTTTTAAAGAATTTTTAATACAGTTCTCTGTTTATCATCGCTTTCAGACATCTCTTACTCTATGTTAAATCTTCTCCTTTTGATGACATGCCTTATGTTGCTTCTACTTCCTCATTTGTGGAGGATATCTTCTAGTACTCTCTGAGGAAGGCTCATTGCAAAAAAAATTGGGGAAAATTTGCACATCTAAAAATATCCTATTTCCATCTTCATGCTCAAATGAGTTGGCTGCAAATAGCATGATATCTCTATAGAAACACAAGTATAGTTTGAAAATCCTACAAATAGGTACAGTAAATACAAACAAGAGCAAAGTTTTCATGAGCATTCTTCAGGAAGGGAGGCTTTGTGGAGGGGGTGATGGTTGAGTAGGGTCATAAGTATCAAGATGATCAGGATGACAGAAGGGTAGAATTAAGGCCCTCCTGGTGGGCAAAGCTGCCTGGACCAGGGTGCGGAGGTGAGACTGAGTCTAGCCCATAGGAGGGCAAAGATGCCCACACACCTGCGGGAAACTTGCCATACGTGGGGCTGCATTCACTGTGCAGTAGGTGTGAGGCCAGCTAGCACTGCCGATGTTTCATTACAAGGGCAAATCCTTTTCAATATTTCCATACACATGGTATATCAACTACAGCACTATTGATATTGATAATTGAATATTTCTTTTTTTGTGGGAGCTGTCCTGAGCATTGTAGGATGTTTAGCGGGATTTGTGGGATGTTTAAACCTTGGCCTTGACCACTTGATATAAATACCACACCTACCCCATCCAGTTGGGACAAACAGAAATGACTCTAGACATTGACAAATGTTCCCAGTGTCCGAGGGAAGAAAAAAAAAAATTGCCCCTGCTGAGAACCACTGCTCTAGCAGTGGGGATACTTTATTTAAGCTCCCAACGTACCTCTTGTAATTCCCCTGTGGACCAGAGGCTCACCACTGTGGGCTGACTACAGTTACCAGGAAAATGTTGGCATTGAAGTGAAAGGAAAATTACTAACTCACTGTCATAGATATTGGTATAGATATATAATGAACCAAGTCAAATGTCACATGTGTAAGGTCATTAACATTTTTAACCACACACATCTTAGGGAAATGGCAAGTTGTATAATTTCAGGGTTTTGGTGAAGAAGCCAAGGAGAATTAGCCAGGGGCTGACACTGACTCTGGTTCTATTTCCACATCTGGCTCCTGGTCCCTGTCCAGTAGATGGATCTTGGTTAGATTGTATCATCTTTGAGAAAAGAGACACTGAGGTGGCCCAGGCCTTGGATGGAAGGGTCTCCAGCTATCCCCTTTCCTCACCCGCCTCCTTTCTCCCTAATCCCACAGTCTTCATCCAAAAAAAAGTACAAATGGTGGTGCTATTGCCCAGGATGTCACACTAATGTCTGATTTTAGTGTTGTCTGATGCCTGTTTTTACTAAAACTTTAATTTTAAATTAGCTTATGTTTCTAAATAAACCTAGTAGTAAAACATGTAAAACGAAAAACTGTGAAAAAAAAGTGAAATCTACTCTTGAAAATCAATTACAAAATAATTAATTAAGCACCTATTATTGTATAAAACAACTGTTATATAGTGACTGTTACATAAAGACAGCAAGACCATAGTTGAATCCTTTCTTACGGAGCATGTACAGAGAGGAATGGGCAATGCATTCAGAGTCCTGAATGTCAGGAGAGAGCTGCTTTAATTATTTAATCTCTCTACTGAAAAAATAGTAGATAACAAGGATCATGAATTTAACAATGCACTTTAAATACATTTATATTTATAGCCACATGAGGAAATGTATTCGCTTGCAAATCGTCCCTAAATGTGTGAATCATTTTATATATTCAGTCTATATACCAGATTTGGTAGAGACAAAGATTTACAGAGTTTTTACAGCCCAGATGGGAACCATTTCTAGAGGGTCATGCCCCTCTCCTTGGCATTATGCAGAACAACTTCCAAGACCCGATTCCTCTGCACCATTCTGGCCTCATGTCCCTGCTCACCCAGTAACCTCCGCTCAGGCAGAGCTGACCACATGCCATTTTTTGCTCCAGGGAATAAGGTGTTCTCTTGGCCTCTTTATCCTTCCCTGTCTTTGATAGCTGACAACCTCATTTGTAAGTTTATTTCACATGACTTCTTTTCTGTGACACCCTCTCTGACACCTATTTCCTAAAATAAATGTTTTTATACACACACACACACTCATACATGCCCATGGGCACACCTACACTTCCCTTGCTTTTTATTGTAACATAGTTGATTGTACATATCTGTGGGGTACAGAGTTGAATATCAACGCCTGTGTGCAATATGTGATGTACAAATCAGGATAATTAGTATATTCAACATTATACAATGTAATAGTTTTTCCTGTTCCTTTACCAATTTCCTCCTTAACCACCCCCATCTCTGATAACCTCAGTTCTGTTCTCTTCTTTTGAAAGTGCAATGCATTATTGTTACTGGTGTATCTTTCATTTTTATTTATTTATTTGTTTATTTTTTAGCTCCAACTTATGAGTGAGGACATGCGGTATTTCTCTTTCTGTGTCTGGCTTATTTCACTTAAGATAATTTTCTCTAAGTTCATCCATGTTGCTGTGAATGGCAGAATTTCATTCTTTATTATGGGAGAGTAGTGTGCAGTGTGCATATATATATATATATATATATATACACCACATTTTCCTTATCCAGTTGTCCGACGATGGACATTTAGGTTGGTTCCACAGCCTGGCTATAGTAAATAGAGCTGCAGCAAACATGGGGTGTAGGTATCCCTTCAACAGGATGATTTCCATTCCTTTGGGTACATACCCAGCAATGGAATTGCTGGATCTATATGGTAGTTCTATCCGTACTTGTCTGAAGAACCTCCATACTGTTTTCCACAATGGCTGTGCTAATTTACAGTCCCACAAACAGTGTAGGAGGGTTCCTCTTTCTCTGCATCCTCGCCAGCATTTGTTATTCTCTGTCTTTTTGATAATAGCCAGACTAACTGGGGTGAGATGATATCGCAGTGTGGGTTTGATTTGCATTTCCCTGATGCTTAGTGATGTTGAGCATTGTTTCATGTGTCTGTTGGCCATTTGTATGTCTTCCTTTGAGAAATTCCTATTCAGCACCTTTGCCCATTTTTTAATTGGGTTATTTGGTTTTTTAATGTTGAGTTGTTTGAGTTCCTAGTATATTCTGGATCTTAATCCTTTGTTGGACGCAGAGTTTGCAAATATTTTCTCCCAGTCTGTAGGTTGTCTTTTCGTTGTTAAATGTTTATTTTGCTGTGCAGAAGTTTTTTAGTTGGATATAACCCCATTTGTTTATTTTTACTTTTGTCGCCTGTGCTTTTGGGGTCTTATTCATAAAGTCTTTGTCCACCCTTATTTCCTGAAGTGTTTCTCCTATGTTTTCTTTTAGGAGTTTTATAGTTTCAGGTCTTATATTTAAGTGTTTAATCTATTTTGAGTTGATTTTGGTGTATGGCAAGAGGTATGGTCTAATTTCATTCTTCTACTTATGTATGTCCAGTTTCCCCAGCACCATTTATTGAAGAGGCAATCCTTTCTCTAATGTAAGTGTTTGGTGACTTTGTCAAAGATGAGTAGGCTGTAAGTATGTGGATTGATTTCTGGGTCCTCTGTTCTATTCCATAGGTGCGAGTGTCTGTTTTCATGCCAGTACCATGCTGTTATGGGTACTATAGCTTTGTAGTATAGTGTGAAGTCAGGTAGTATAATGCCTCCAGTTTTATTTATTTATTTATTTATTGTTCAGGACTGCTCTGGCTATTTGGAGTCTTTTATTGTTCCATGGGAATGTTAGGATTGTTTTTTCTGTTTCTGTGAAGAATGTCGTGGTATTTTTATGGGGATTTCTTTGAACCTGTAGATCGCTTTGGGTAGTATGGACAGTTTCACAATGTTAATTGTTCCAATCTGAGAGCGTGGAATGTTTTTTCATCTTTTTGTGCCCCCTTTGATTTCTTTAAGTAGTTCTTATTATAGAAATCTTTCACCTCCTTGGTTGAATTGATTCCTAGGTAGTTAATTTTTTTGGTGACTATTGTAAATGGGCTAGCTTTCTTGATTTCTTTTTTGCTAGTTTATTGTTGGAGTATAAAAATGCTCTGATTTTTGGGCCAGCCCGGTGGCGCACTGGATAGTGCGCCGCTTGGGAAGCGCGGCGGGGCTCCCACCTGAGGGTTCGGATCCCACATACGGACCA
>NW_007733065.1:69420-72247 GCF_000696425.1 Galeopterus variegatus | reverse complement strand
TTAGTCTGATGGGGATTCCCTTATAGGTGACTTGATGCTTTTCTCTTGCTGTTTTTAGGATTCTCCCTTTGTCTTTGAGTTTTGTCAGTTTGAGTATAATGTGTCTTGGAGAGGACTTTTTTGGGTTGAATCTTTTTGGGGATCTTNACTTGCATCTCTGGGATGAATCCCACTTGATCATGGTGTATATGATGATCAAAAAATCCCATTTTTTTTGGCGTGTTGCTGTATTCTGTTTGCTAATATTTTATTGAGGATTTTTGCATTTATGTTCATCAAAGATATTAGCCAGTAGCTTTTTTTTGTATCTTTGTCTGGTTTTGGTGTCAGAGTGATGCTGGCCTCATAGAATGAGTTTGGGAGAATAGTCTCTGCTTCAGCTTTTTGGAATAATCTGAACAGAATTGGTGTTTATTCCTCCTTACAGGTTTGGTGGAATTTAGCTGTAAAGCCATCTGGCCTGGGCTTTTCTTTGTTGGGAGTCTGCTGGTTACTGCTTCAATCTCATTGCTTATTATTGGTCTGCTCAGGTTTTTTATTTATTCTTGGTTCAGTTTTGGAAAGTTATATGTGTCCAGAAATTTATACATTTCCTCCAGGTTTTCAAATTTGTTTATGTATAATTGTTTATAATAGTCTCTAATGAGTTTTTGTATTTCTGTGGTATAACTTGCAATGTATCCTTTTTCAGTTCTGATTTTTGTTATTTGGGTCTTCTCTTTTCTCCTTTTAGTTAGCCTAGCTAATGGTTTGTCTATTTTGTTTATTTTCTTGAAAAACCAGCTTTATTTTTCATTGATCTTTTATAGCATTTTTGGGTTTCTATTTCATTTAGTTCTGCTCTGATCTTAATTATTTCTTTCCTTCTACTAAATTTGGGTTTGGATTGTTCTTGTTTCTCTAGTTTTTTGAAGTGTAGTGTTAAGTTGTTCATTTGACATCCTTCTATTCTTTTGATGTAAGCATTTATTACAACAAATCACCCTGTTACTACTGCTTTTGCAGCATCCCACAGGTTTTGGTATGATGTGTCTTTTGTCCTTATTTTCATTAGTTTTGAGACATTTTTTGATTTCCTATGCAATTTGTTCTTGGGCCCATATGTCATAGAGGAACATTTTGTTTAATCTCTGTGTGTTTGTATGGTTTCCTAAATTATGCTTGTTATTGATTTCTAGTTTTAGTCTGTTGTGGTGTGAAAAGGTACTTGAAATTATTACTATTTTTAAAAAGTTGCTGAGACTTAATCTGTGATGTAACACACAGTCTATCATGGAGAATGTTCCATGTACAGATGAAAAGAATGTATATTCTGTGGTTGTTGGATAAAACGATCTGTAGATAGCTGCCATGTCCAATTGCTCTAAAGTGTGGCTGAAATCCTGTTTTTCTCTGTTGATTTGTTGCCTAGATGATCTGTCCAATGTCAAGAGAGGGGTGTTCAGGTACCCAACTATTATTGTATTTGGGTCTAATAGTGTTTGCTTTGTATATGTGGGTGCTCCAATGTTGGGTGCATATATATTTGTGATTGTTGTGTCTTCCTGCTGGATAGATCCCTTTATCATTATATAGCGGCCTTCTGTCTCTTTTTATAGTTTTTGGTTTAAAGTCTATTTTATTCTATATAAGAATAGTTACTCCTGCTCATTTTTTCCCCCCTTTTTGTCTTTTTTTCATGACCGGTAATGGGATCGCAACCCTCGGTGTTGCGCCCGTACTGCGACTGGCAATGGGATTGCAACCCTTGGTGTCGCGCCCACACCGCACTCAACCAGTGAGCAGACCAGTCTCTATATGGGATCTGAACCATCTGCGGGAGCGCCACCACGCTCCCAAGCACCGCACTCTACCGAGTGCACCGCTGGGCCAGCCCTATGGTATATCTTTTTCCATCCCTTCACTCTTAGTCTGTGTGTATCTTTACCGGTGAGATGAGTTACTTGTAGACAGCATACAGTTGGGTCTAGCTTTTTAATCCAATCAGCCAGTCTGTGTCTTTTGAGTGGGGAATTAAATCCATTTACATTTAGGGTTGTTACTGAAACGTATTGTCTTACTTCTGTCATTTTATCAATTTTCATTTGGATGTTTTAAATATCTTTTGTTTCTTTCTTTTTTATTGTTCATCTTCTGTGTTTGTTGGTTTTTGGAAATGGTGAGACACAGTGTCACTCTATTTCTCATTTGCATTTTTGTTCTATAAGTGGGTTTTGTTCCTTCTGTGTATTCATGTTAGTCATTATCATTTTTTGGATTCCAGGTGCAGGATTCCCTTGAAGATTTCTTATAGGCCTGGTTATAGGGTGGTAAACTCCCATAGTTTTTGTTCGTTTGGGAAATATACTATTTTTACTTCATTTCTGAAAGATAGCCTTGTTGGATATAGTATTCCAGGCTGGCAGTTTTTTTCTTTTAGTATTTTAAATATATCATCCTATTCTCTTTTGGCCTGTAGAGTTTCCGTTGAGAAGTCTTCTGTTAGTCTGATGGGGATTCCCTTATAGGTGACTTGATGCTTTTCTATTGCTGTTTTTAGGATTCTCCCTTTGTCTTTGAGTTTTGCCAGTTTGAGTATAATGTGTCTTGGAGAGGACTTTTTTGGGTTGAATCTTTTTGGGGATCTTTGAGCCTCCTGAATCTGAAGGTCTGTGTCTCTCCCTATACCTGGATGTTTTCCATTATTATTTTGTTGAATATGCTCTGAATGCCTTTTCCTTTCTCCTCCCCTTTTGGAACACCCATGATTTGCATGTTTGTGTGCTCAAGGTTGTTTGCTATCTCTCTTAGGTTTTTGCCATTTTTTAAAATTCTTTTTTCTTTTTTT
>NW_007733065.1:66638-68472 GCF_000696425.1 Galeopterus variegatus | reverse complement strand
GTTGGATGACTCCTATAGTTCCATGAGTTCTGTGGCATTCTTTTTAAAGTATTAATCTCTTTGTAAATGTCCTTTTTGATATCCCGGATAGTTTTCCTCAGTTCATTTTGTTGTCTAACTGTGTCTTCTTATATACCATTGAATTTCCTTAAGATTTTTACTCAGAATTCCTTTTCAGTCATTTCAAGGGTTTCCTGCTCTACAGGGTCTGGTACTTGGGAGCTATTGTGTTCTTTTGGTGGACTCACATTTTTTTCCCTCATATTTTTAGTATGTCTATGTTGATTTCTGGTCATCTGGTAGAGCAGTTGCTTCTTCTATTACTCTCCTCCCCTGTACTCTGCTGATGACCCTCCTTGTTCAATAAAGTTGAGTGGTTGATGGTCTGCCTACACAGCAAAAGTGGCTGCTGTGGCTGCTGCTGTGGTGGCAGTGGTTGTGGAGGTGGTTTTGGTGGGCTGCTCACGTGGCAGCAGTGGCTCCAGAGGGGCAGTGGGCTGCTTGCACAATGATAGTGTCTGTCTGATGGCATCAGTGGTGGTGGTAACAGCAGGAGTGGTGGTTGCAGCAGCTGCCCAGTTGGCTGTGGTGGCCTTATAGTGGCTCACACAGTTATGGTGTCTGCAGTAGCAGCAGGGTTGTCTCATGAGAGTGCCAGTGGTGCCACTGGGTACAACGGCCTCTGTTGTGTCTGTGGGGTCTGCTGTGGCAGCAGGGTCACTTCATAGGTGTGACAGCAGTACTGGTGGCCACAACTACCTCCCTCATGTCTATGATATCCTTGGGGACAGTGGGGTTACCTCATGGCACTAATGGCTGAAAGTGCATCCCTGGTGTCTGTGGTGTCCTTGGCTATATCCTTGGTGGCAATGGGGTTATTTTATGGTGGTGGCAGTGGTGTCGGTGTCTGCAGCCATCTCCCTTGCATCTGCAGTGTCCTCAGTGGCAGCAGAGTTAACTCATGCTGGTGGCAATGGCAGCAGTGGTTCCAGCCACCTCCCTCATGTCTGTGGAGTCTGTGGCTGGAGTGACGGGCCACTGTGCTGTTCTTCAGGGAGCTGCTCTACAATGGGCAATGATTCTGGAACCACAAAATGGCTCCGGCTACTATAGTGGAGGTGGTAGTGGGCCTGTCTCCATTTTCTTTTGTGGGAGGATTGCATCCTGTGCACCTCTCTCCTGCCATCTGCCTGCACTTCGTTGTCATCACTTTACCTGTCTGTTACATAGTGTGCATATCATAAGATTGACAAGTTAATAATATAAAGCACTAGCAATTATTTCTATTAGGTTTAACACTACTATCAGTTTCCATTTATCAAGAACCCCTGTGTGCTGGGCATCATGCTGGAAGGTTCCCATGTGCTGCCTCATATATCACTCCCTAGAACCCGAGAAGGTAGAGAGTGTCAACACCACTTAAGGTGGGGATGAGAAATGCCCTACCTAGTGGTCCCTGTTTTGGAGTCAACTGGGAAGCTTTCAAAAGCCCCAATCCAGGATAAACATATCAGTATCTCTGCAAGTTGAACCCATGTGGTCCACATTTCCTCATCCACTCCTGTAGAGGAAATCTTCTAGTGAACTGTGGAAGCAGGAGGTGGAAGATGAGCCTTTCACATCAGACTTAGAGAACTGCATGTATCTCCAAAACTGTCACTTTGAGACCTGTCTGGATACTTCTTTAGCTCCCCAAAGCTGGAGATTACAAGTCATTCATTGCTTTGACTATTATAAAAATAGTCACAGTAGGTTCATCCTGTCTGTGATTTCCTCAGGAGCGACTGTTGAAGAATGTGAGGTGGGACCAACCAAGACTTGACAGGCTGGGGGC
>NW_007733065.1:63185-65905 GCF_000696425.1 Galeopterus variegatus | reverse complement strand
TGAGGAAGAAGTCAATACTCTGAAAACAAAGCTATGATTTAGTCATGTGCTTACTTAAATATACTTCAATGGCTCTTTTTTAAATATTAGCATTTCTTTGTACATATTTGTGTGGTATGGTGTGTTGTTTCAATACACTCATACGCTGTGTAATGATTCACTTAGGGTAGACAGCATAGCTTTGTACCCGTTAATCCACCTCTTCTCCTCCCCCGACACTCTTTCCCTCCACCGCCCTCTGCAACTACTAAACATTATTCTACTCTCTCCTTCCATGAGAACCACTTCTTTTTCTTTTTAAAAAATTTCATTTATGAGTGGGATCATGCCGTATTTGTCTTTCTGTGCCTGGCTGACATTACTTAACATGATGGTTGCCAGTTCCATCCATGTTGATGCTAATGACAGGGTTGCTTTTATTTTATAGCAGAATGGTACTTCTTTCTGTATACATACCACAGTTTTTTATCAGCACCACACTCTCCCAATACCACAGTTTTTTAATTAATTCATTCGTTGATGGGCTTTTAGATTGATTCCATCTCTCGCCTCTTGTGAATAGTGTTGCAATGAACATGGGAGTGCAGGTGTCTCTTCGATATGTTGACTTCATTTCCTTTGTGAATATACCCAGTAGTGGGTTACTGGGTTATAGAGTAGTTTTACTCTTAGTTTTCTGAGGGAAATTTGTACAGTTTTCCACCATGGCTGTATCAATTTACATTCCCACCAGCAGTGCAGGAGAGGTCTTCTTCTCCACATCCTTGCCAACCGTTACTATTCTCTTTTTGATAAGAGCCATTCTAAGTGGCGTGAGATGATATCTCATTTTGGTTTAAATTTGCATTTCCTGATGATTCCTGATGGGGAACATTTTTTCATGTGCTAGTTAGCTGTTTGTAAGTCTTTTTTTGAGAAATGTTCCTTAAATGGCTGAACTTTTCCTACACAATAAGGCTCAGTGTGCCAATTTAGAAAGTAGAATTTTCCCATTACCAGAAATTGCTTTTGTACCCTTTGTCCCCTTCCAATTATCTCCCAACTTCCCTCCCCCTCTCCCTCTCCCCTCAACTTCAGTTTGTAGCCCCAGGAATGTTCCCTCTCTCTGTTGGATCATGGCACTACTGTGGTCTTTCTTTCCTTTCTGGTAATGGGTATGTCCCCAATACGAATCTGGCCCCTACATCATGGGCAGGAGAGGGGACAATCAGCTTTGTATCTCATGAATATTCAAAATAAATAAATAAGTAAATAAATAAAAAAAAAGAAAGTGGAATTTTCCGTTCTCCGGATTAATGAAAACTTCGCATTGACTTAAAATTAAGGCTTCTCTTCTCTTCTTCTTTTATCTCTCTTCCTGATTCTCCACAGGGTGACTAGTCATGGTTTCTGACCCCTCCAGTGCTGGGGAATAAGAAATAGGGAAAACAAGGGGAGAAGAAAATCTTAATTGAGAAAACTCTTCGGTGGCTGTTCTAGGCTCTGTGGGCCTTGCAGATGCTCCATCCCGTGGGACACTTTCATGGATCTCAGAAAGTCCACATTACTAAGATCTCACGTCTTCATGACATCTTAAAAATTATTCAAAAGACAACAAAGAAGTCCAGAAAAACAAAAGCATCATGCAAAAACAAAACGCACCTATCATAGGTGGAAAAATTAGTAAAGAAGTGGAATACAAAACTAAAGTGTCGAAAAAAAAAGGACATACGTAGAGGAAAGGTTAAATGAATGAAAACTATAGAAGTAAAGGGGAGAACTTGAGAGGATCAATTCAGGATGTTCAACTACAAATTTCCAGAATGAGAAAGAAATTATATGGTGGGAGCAAAAACACCAAAAATTACACAAGAACATCACCAAAATGAAGGATTTGCGATTGAAAAGACCCACTCATTCCCCATACAAAAACATCATGGTGAAAATTTGGAACATCTTCCTTAATAACTTTCTTCTTTTTCTTTTTCTCCTTTTTTTTTTGGCAACAGGCCAGTATGGGGATCTGATTCCTTGACCTTGGTGCTATAAGGCAGCGCTCCATCCAGCTGAGAGAACGGACCAAGCAAGAAGTTTCTTCTCAAAAGAACACTAGGTCGTATCCAAAGGTAAGTAATAAAAATAGCATCAACACAAACAGCTTAAATGCAAAGCAACGGTGCTGAAAACTTATAGAGTTTTCACCCTATAATTCTACAGTCAGCCAACTGTCACTCAAGCATGAAGATAGGGATATACTCAGACATGCAAATTTCCCCCTATTTCATCTCCACCAAGCTTTTCTCCGAGAGGTGGAAGATTTCCTCCACAAAGGAGGGAGTAGAAGGAGAAAGAGAAAAGCATGGGGTCCAGGGCAGAGGATTTGACGCAGGAGTAGAGATGTCTGAACGTGATGCCTACCAGAGACCTGTGCTCAAAATGACTCAGAACCAAGAAGATAAACACCAGGGGAAACTCTGACACAAGTCGGAGGTGACATGGGCACTATCGTGAGGATGGGAAGAGGCAGGAACGACTGTTTGTCATTACAACCCGCTCTACACCATTTTCTGTCTCACACATTGCACCTGTATCACATTAGAAATTAAACTTTTGAAGAAAGAGATGTTGGAAGACAAGTGAAAAGGAAGGAGATATAGAAGAAATTGTGGAAAAAATTTGCTGGGGTAATAGTTTACTGGAAAGCAGTTAAGATGCTGTAAATTATCTCAGGTCAGCTCAAA
>NW_007733065.1:44583-61262 GCF_000696425.1 Galeopterus variegatus | reverse complement strand
CTGAATTTTATCAAATGCTTTTTCAGCATCTATAGAGATGATCATATGGTCCTTGGGTTTGACTTTATTAATATGGTGTATCACATTTGTTGATTTGCATATGTTGAGACAACCTTGCCTCCCTGGGATGAGTCTCACTTGATCGTGGTGAATAATGTTACGTACGTGTTGCTGTATTCTGTTTGCTAGAATTTTAGTGAGGAATTTTGCATCTATATTCATCAAGGATATTGGCCTGTAGTTTTCTTTTTTGGTTACATCTTTGCCTGGTTGAGGTTGAATATTTCTTGTTCTGGGGAGCTGTCTAACCATTGCGGGATGTTTATGAGGATTCATTAGCATGTTTAATTCCTCACCTCTGCCACGTGATACCAATAGCGCACCCATCCCCATCCAGCTGAGACACCCAAAATGAACTCCAGACATTGGCAAATATTCCCCAAGTTTTGGGGAAAGGGCAAAATTGCCTCTACTGAGAACCACTGCTCTCCCAGTGGGAATGCTTTATGTAAGCTCCCCATAAACCTCTTGTGTTACCCCTATGGTCAGATGCCGTCCTACTGTGGGCTTACTACAGTTATAGGAAAAATGATGGCATTGAAGTGGAGGGAAAATTGCTGACTCACTGGCAGTGATACAGTGTGGATACATAATGAACCAAGTCAAATGTCACATGTGCTCAGGCATTAACATTTTTAACCACACNCTGAAGAGGCAGTCCCTACCCCAGTGAATAGGCTTGGTGCCTTTGTCAAAGATCAGATGGCAGTAAGTGTGTGGGTTGATTTCTGTATTCTCTATTCTATTCCATTGATCAGTGTGTCTGTTTTATGCCAGTACCATACTGTTTTGGTTATACTACCAAAACAGTATGCCAGTACCATACTGTTTTGGCTATACTACAAAGCTTAAAGTCAGGTAGTGTTATGCCTCCTGCTTTATTTTTTTTTGCTCAGCATCGTTTTGGCTATGTGTGGTCTTTTGTTATTCCATATAAATGTCTGGATAGTTCTTTCCATTTCTGAGAAAAATATCATGAGAATTTTGATGGGGATTGCATTGAATTTGTATATCACTTTGGGTAGTATGGACATTTCCACTATGTTGATTCTTCCAATCCAAGAGCATGGGATATCTTTCCATCTTCTTGTATCCTCTCTTATTTCTCTCAGTAGTGTTTTGTAGTTCTTATTATAGAGATTTTTCACATCCTTGGTTAACTCAATTCCGAGGTATTTTATTTTTTTGGTGGCTATTGTAAATGGGCAGGCTTTCTTGATTTCTCTTTCTGCATGTTCACTATCGGAGAAAAGAAATGCTACTGATTTTTGTGTGTTGATTTTGTATCCTGCCACTGCACTGATGTCATTTATCAACTGCAAGAGTTATTTTGTAGAGGCTTTAGGCTGTTCGATATATAGGATCATGTCATCTGTAAACAGGGGCAGCTTGACTTCTTCTTTTCCAATCTGGATGCCCTTTATTTCCTTCTCTTCTCTGATTGCTCTGGCTAGTACTTCCAATACTATATTGAATAGGTGAGAGTGGGCATCCTTGTCTAGTTCCTGTTCTTAAAGGAAAACCTTTCAGCTTTTCCCCATTCAGGATGATATTGGCAGTGGGTTTGTCATAGATGGCTTTAATTATGTTGAGATACTTTCCATCTATACCTGACTTATAGAGGGTCTTTGACATGAATGAGTGCTGAATTTTATCAAATGCTTTTTCCGCATCTATAGAGATGATCATAAGGTCCTTGGGTTTGACTTTATTAATATGGTGGATCACATTTATTGATTTGCATATGTTGAGCCAACCTTGCCTCCCTGGGTTGAATCTCACTTGATCGTGGTGAATAATATTACGTATGTGTTGCTGTATTCTGTTTGCTAGGATTTTAGTGAGGAATTTTGCATCTATATTCATCAAGGATATCGGCCTGTAGTTTTCTTTTTTGGTTACATCTTTACCTGGTTGAGGTTGAATATTTCGTTTTCTGGGGAGCTGTCTAACCATTGCGGGATGTTTATGAGGATTCATTTGCATGTTTAATTCCTCACTTCTGCCACGTGATACCAATAGCGCACCCATCCCCATCCAGCTGAGACACCCAAAATGAGCTCCAGACATTGGCAAATATTCCCCAAGTTTTGGGGAAAGGGCAAAATTGCCTCTACTGAGAACCACTGCTCTCCCAGTGGGAATACTTTATGTAAGCTCCCCATAAACCTCTTGTATTACCCCTATGGTCAGATGCCGTCCTACTGTGGGCTTACTACAGTTATAGGAAAAATGATGGCATTGAAGTGGAGGGAAAATTGCTGACTCCCTGGCAGTGATACAGTGTAGATACATAATGAACCAAGTCAAATGTCACATGTGCTCAGGCATTAACATTTTTAACCACACATATTTTAGGGAAATGGCAAGTTGTGTACTTTCAGGGTTTGGGTGAAGGAGCCAAGTAAAATTACCCAGGGGCTGACACCTGGCTGTGGTTCTACTTCCCAATACCGGCTCCTGGTCCCAACTCATTACCCAGATCCTGGACAGATCATATCATAGCATCAGTCACCCCCGGGTATAAAGGTCACTGAGGTGGCCCAGGCCTTGGATAGCAAGATCCCTAACTACCTTCTCTTCTCACCTGCCTCCTTCCTGACCCCAAGGCCCTCATCCAGGAAAGTAGGAATGGTGGTGCTATCACCCAGGGTGTCATGCTGATGTCTGATTTTAGTCTTAAGTCTGATGTCTGTTTTCACTAAAACTTGAATTTTCAATTAGCTTGTGTTTCTACATCAGTCTGAGAATAAAACTTGTAATACAATCAGTATAGTCTTTGTGGGAGAAAGTCATATTTGCTCTTGAAAACCCATTACACAATAGTTAATTGAGCACCTAGGATATGGCTGTTATATAAAGACATGATCACACTTGTGTCTTCAAGGTGCATGAATAGAGGGGGGGGGGCCATGGGTTCAAGGTCCTGGAGATGACAGCAGAGAGCTGCTTTTATTATATAATATCTTGACTAAAAAAATTAGAAGATACAGATAATTATGAGTTTAACAATGCACTTGAAATTAATTTGTATTTATAGTCACACAAGCAAATATGTTCACTTGAAAATACTTTGTAAATGTGTGAATCATATTACATATTCAGTCTATATGCGAGGGTTAGTAAACAAGAGGATTTTTGGAGTTCTTGCAACACTCTGAGAACCCAAGGAAAGCCACTGGTACAGGGCCACATGCCTCTCCCCAGCACTGGGCATTTGCAGAAGAACTTTGAAGACCCCACTCCTGCATACCAGCCTAACCTCATGTCCTTCCTTATCCAGGGAATCTCTGCTCAGCTGAACTGTCTTTGTATCATTCTTCTATGTATCACATTGAGTCACACCCTTGCACCCTTTGCCTGTCCATCCTTCCTTGTCCACGTCAGCTGACAACCTTATATGTAGCTTCATTTCACGTCTTCTCTGTGAATCTCTCTCTGACACCCACTCCCCAGTATAAATGCTTTTACACACACACAAACACACTTACACACACATCTACAGAAACACACACACCTACACATTGCCTTGTTTCATGAATGTATGTTAAGGTTTGCATATTTCCATTTAGATATATTTCAATACATTTTTGCCTTTCTATCTTTACTGTTTTCACTGGCATTTTTTTTCTATTGTGTTACTTAATGGAAATAGCTGATTAATAGGAAAATGATTGACTTTTATATGCTGACTTGATCATCAGCTAATTTGATATAGTCTAGTTGTTATAATAGTTTTTTCAGTAGATTGGCTGGATTTTTCCAACGCTTGATCAGCTAGTTATCAATTTAGTTTTTTCAATGTATTTTCAAAATTTCTTTGTCTTATCTTATTACACTTTCTGGAGTGTCTAAGACAACGTCAAATAGCAGCAATGACACTATGCTACCAAATCTTGAGTTTTACTCGAGTGAGTGCTTTTTCAATAGCTCCTGCTTATGTAATCCCCAATTTTAGCACAAAACATCAGTCTGCAAACAGATACATAGTTGTTAATTGAGTTATTCAAAGCCTCTACTTGTACAGTTTTTTTACTATTTAACTTATGAATTAATGAAAAAGGTGGTTAAAGACACTATCATGTATTTTTATGTTTTCTTTTGTATTTCTTTTGTATTTTCATATATATGTTTTCATGCTATGATATCAAATGACTTAAAGTTCATAACATAGCTTTTTGGTAAATTATACCTTTTGCCTGTTCTTTTTTTTTTTCTTTTTTTTCCTTTTTGTCTTTTTTACTGACCGGTAACGGGATCGCAACCCTCAGTGTCGCGCCCGCACCATGCTCAGCCAGTGAGCGGGAACCGGTCTCCACATGGGATCCGAACCCTCGGCGGGAGCGCCGCCGTGCTCCCAAGCGGCGCAGTCTCCAGTGCACCACTGGGCCGGCCCTACCTTTTGCCTGTTAAAAAAATCCATTATATTCCATTTGTTGTTTCTACTTTGAAAGCAATTTGGCCTATCATTAATATTGCAACCCAGTTAGAGTTTGCTATAAGTTCTTTTAATCCTTTATTTTCAATTCCATTATAGTTGCGTTTTAAGTGATTTCTTATTATTGGCATTGAACCAGGTTTTCTGTCTTGTTTTATTTTGTTTTTACCCAGAATGCCATCCAGTAAAATTTGGTCAATCATATTAATTATAAATATTTACAGTTTGGACCTTTTCAACTCTAATTTTTTACATCTAATTTTGTTTTCATTCACCACACTATCCTTTTTATTTTTTCTTGCTTTTAAAAACTGAGATTGAGTTTTATTTAGTTTAGTGGCTTAAAAGTTATATACCTAATTCTATCCTTAGAATTCTTTCTAGTGGTAACCTTGAAATTTAAGGTTATATTTTTATATTAATGCCCAAAGTTAACCAGTATCTATAACTTCCCTCCAAATAAAACAAGAACTTGAATAAACTTTCCCTTCCACTCACTTTCCTCACCACCTTTTCAGGTAAAGTGATCTGACATCAAGCCAAAAACTAAGTATATAATGTTTACTCATACCTGATTTTAAACTTAACTGGGTTTTTGGTGTGGGGTGGAGTGGGGTTTCTTTTTTAAAAAGTTATTTTAAAAATGGTGAAAGACACGTAACATAAAATTTATCATCCTAACCAATTTTTTTAGTGTATCGTTCAGTATTGTTCAGTATATACGCCTGGTTGTGCAATTATTCTCCAGAACTTTGTCAACCTGCAAAAGTGAAACTCTACACTCTTCAGACAACAACTTCCCATTTCTCTCTCCTCCCAGTATCTGGCAACCACTGTTCTACTTTCTGTTTCTATGAATTTGACTATTCTAGATGCCTCATATAAGTGGAACCATGCAATGTTTGTCTTCTTGTGACTGGCTTATTTCACTTAACATAATGTCTTTAAGGGTCATCCATGCTGTGTCAAACAAAAGCATTTCCTTCTTTGTTAAGGCTGAAAGACTTGAACAAACAGAAAACCTAAAACTGAAGATTTTCTTCCTGATAATCACCTCGAGGTCATATTTAAGAAAGAAGATACAGAGGATCGGGATGGCAGAATAGACGGTCTCCAGCATCACTCTTTCCCTCTATCAACCAATTTACAACTATTAAAAAGCAACAACTGTCAAGCTGGGGACACTAGAGCTGAGGGGAAGAGGAGGAGAGACCTACAGAGTTCATGAGGGCAGGAGAAGCCACGACGAGAGAAAGAAAGGACTGATCTGTTCTGAGCCCCGGCCACTTCAAGGCTGGCCCTGGTGTATTGTATCGTACATTTCAAAATAGCTACAGGAAAGGCTTTTGAGTGTTCTCCCCTTCTCATCTTCCCCTCCCTGCCAGCAACATCTTAGAAAGTAAAAAAAAAAAAAAAAAAAAAAAAAAAAAAAAAAAACCAAAAAACCAAAAAAAAAAATTGGAAAAAAAAAAAAAAAAAAACCAAAAAACCAAAAAAAAAAATTGGAAAAAAAAAAAAAAAAAAACCAAAAAACCAAAAAAAAAAATTGGAAAAAAAAAAAAAAAAAAACCAAAAAACCAAAAAAAAAAATTGGAAAAAAAAAAAAAAAAAAACCAAAAAACCAAAAAAAAAAATTGGAAAAAAAAAAAAAAAAAAAAAAAAAAAAAAAAAAAAGACCTAAAACTGCAAATAAAACTACTGGAAAAAAACACATGAGAAAGCTCCATGACATTAGTCTTAGCAAAGATCTTTGGCTATGACCCCAAAAGTACAGACAACAAAGTGAAAAATAGTCAAATTGAATTACTTCAACTAAAAAGCTTATGAACAGTCAAGGAAACAATGGAATGAAAAGTCAACCTACATCGTGGGAGACAATATTTGCAAACCTTATATCTGATAAAGAGTTAATATTCAAAATATAGAAAGAATTTAAACAACTCAATAGCAAGAAAATAACCCAATTAAAAACGGGCAAAGGACCTCAATAGACATTTCTCACAAAAAGACACACAAATGGCCAACAGGTACGTGAAGAAATACTCAACATCACTAATCATCAGAGAAATGTAAAATCAAAACCACAATGAGATATCATCTTACTCCAGTTAAAATGGTTATTATTGAAAGATGAAAAATAAGTATAATGAAGTGAATAATAAGAAATAAAAGAAATAATAATAATAATGCAGATGTTTATATGAAGAAAGGAAAACTCTTGTATACTGTTGGTAAGAATGTAAATTAGTACAGCTACTATGGAAAACAGTCTGGAGGTTCCTCAAAAGATTAAAAATGGAACCACTATAGGATCCAGTTATTCCACCATTGGGTATATATCCAAAAGAAATGAAATGAGTATGTTGAAGAGTTATCTGTGTTTTCATGTCTATTGCAGCACTGCTCACAATAGCCAAGATGGAAAATCTACCAAAGTCTCTATCAACAAATATAATGGATACATAAAAAGTGAATACTCACTTATATATACACAATGGAATGCCATTCAGCCATTAAAAAAATAACCAATAAAATCTTGCCATTTGCAGCAACATGGATGAACCTGGAGGATGTTATGTTAAGTGGAATAAGCCAGGCACAGAAAGACAAATACTGCATAATTTTATTTATATGTGGAACCTTAAAAATTTGATGTCAGAGAAGTAAAGAGTAGAATAGTTATTACCATAGGTTGGGGAAAATAGGGGAGTGAGGGGATGGAGAGAGATTTGTTAATGGATACAAGGTCACAGTTGATAGGAGATATAAATTCCGGTGTTCTATTTAGTAGTAGGGTGCCCATAATTAACGGTATCATATCATACACTTCAAAATAGCTGCAAGAAAGGCTTTTGAATGTTCTCACTGAAAAGAGATGATAAATGTATGAGGTTATGGATATACTAAATAACTTGATTTGATCGTCATACCATGGATACATATTCTGAAACATAACACTGTACCCCCAAATATGTAAAATTATAGTATGTCAATTAAAAACAAAATTCTGAGTAGAGGCAGAGGAAGATACTTCAACTAGTTTTTCAAATGAAGATTGTAAATTTAATAGAATAGTCTTCAAAAGTTGACAAGGAGAACATGACCTTAACTCATTTTTCATTATGGGGGAAGAGTGCCCAGCTGTGTCTCTGGTAAGGTTAAAAGGTTAGTGTGTGCACCTCTTAAGTGAGCATAGTAAATAAAGTGAAGAATTGTGTCAGAAATTTGGTATTGTCAGTTTCGCTATGCATTATCGTGGTGTTGCCAGCTTCTCTGAATGAAAATACAGGAGCAAATTAAAAAGCTTTATGAACTAAAAAAATCAAAAACAATAAACACCATGATATGTCTTGGTGAGGGTGTGGAGAAAAGGGAACCCTTGTACACTGTCGGAGGAAATGGATAGCACAGTCATGATGGAAAATAGTATGTAGGTTCCTAAGAAAGTTAATAATAGAACTACCANTCTCCAGTGCACCACTGGGCCGGCCCTACCTTTTGCCTGTTAAAAAAATCCATTATATTCCATTTGTTGTTTCTACTTTGAAAGCAATTTGGCCTATCATTAATATTGCAACCCAGTTAGAGTTTGCTATAAGTTCTTTTAATCCTTTATTTTCAATTCCATTATAGTTGCGTTTTAAGTGATTTCTTATTATTGGCATTGAACCAGGTTTTCTGTCTTGTTTTATTTTGTTTTTACCCAGAATGCCATCCAGTAAAATTTGGTCAATCATATTAATTATAAATATTTACAGTTTGGACCTTTTCAACTCTAATTTTTTACATCTAATTTTGTTTTCATTCACCACACTATCCTTTTTATTTTTTCTTGCTTTTAAAAACTGAGATTGAGTTTTATTTAGTTTAGTGGCTTAAAAGTTATATACCTAATTCTATCCTTAGAATTCTTTCTAGTGGTAACCTTGAAATTTAAGGTTATATTTTTATATTAATGCCCAAAGTTAACCAGTATCTATAACTTCCCTCCAAATAAAACAAGAACTTGAATAAACTTTCCCTTCCACTCACTTTCCTCACCACCTTTTCAGGTAAAGTGATCTGACATCAAGCCAAAAACTAAGTATATAATGTTTACTCATACCTGATTTTAAACTTAACTGGGTTTTTGGTGTGGGGTGGAGTGGGGTTTCTTTTTTAAAAAGTTATTTTAAAAATGGTGAAAGACACGTAACATAAAATTTATCATCCTAACCAATTTTTTTAGTGTATCGTTCAGTATTGTTCAGTATATACGCCTGGTTGTGCAATTATTCTCCAGAACTTTGTCAACCTGCAAAAGTGAAACTCTACACTCTTCAGACAACAACTTCCCATTTCTCTCTCCTCCCAGTATCTGGCAACCACTGTTCTACTTTCTGTTTCTATGAATTTGACTATTCTAGATGCCTCATATAAGTGGAACCATGCAATGTTTGTCTTCTTGTGACTGGCTTATTTCACTTAACATAATGTCTTTAAGGGTCATCCATGCTGTGTCAAACAAAAGCATTTCCTTCTTTGTTAAGGCTGAAAGACTTGAACAAACAGAAAACCTAAAACTGAAGATTTTCTTCCTGATAATCACCTCGAGGTCATATTTAAGAAAGAAGATACAGAGGATCGGGATGGCAGAATAGACGGTCTCCAGCATCACTCTTTCCCTCTATCAACCAATTTACAACTATTAAAAAGCAACAACTGTCAAGCTGGGGACACTAGAGCTGAGGGGAAGAGGAGGAGAGACCTACAGAGTTCATGAGGGCAGGAGAAGCCACGACGAGAGAAAGAAAGGACTGATCTGTTCTGAGCCCCGGCCACTTCAAGGCTGGCCCTGGTGTATTGTATCGTACATTTCAAAATAGCTACAGGAAAGGCTTTTGAGTGTTCTCCCCTTCTCATCTTCCCCTCCCTGCCAGCAACATCTTAGAAAGTAAAAAAAAAAAAAAAAAAAAAAAAAAAAAAAAAAAAAAAAAAAAAAAAAAAAAAAAAAAAAAAAAAAAAAAAAAAAAAAAAAAAAAAAAAAAAAAAAAAAAAAAAAAAAAAAAAAAAAAAAAAAAAAAAAAAAAAAAAAAAAAAAAAAAAAAAAAAAAAAAAAAAAAAAAAAAAAAAAAAAAGACCTAAAACTGCAAATAAAACTACTGGAAAAAAACACATGAGAAAGCTCCATGACATTAGTCTTAGCAAAGATCTTTGGCTATGACCCCAAAAGTACAGACAACAAAGTGAAAAATAGTCAAATTGAATTACTTCAACTAAAAAGCTTATGAACAGTCAAGGAAACAATGGAATGAAAAGTCAACCTACATCGTGGGAGACAATATTTGCAAACCTTATATCTGATAAAGAGTTAATATTCAAAATATAGAAAGAATTTAAACAACTCAATAGCAAGAAAATAACCCAATTAAAAACGGGCAAAGGACCTCAATAGACATTTCTCACAAAAAGACACACAAATGGCCAACAGGTACGTGAAGAAATACTCAACATCACTAATCATCAGAGAAATGTAAAATCAAAACCACAATGAGATATCATCTTACTCCAGTTAAAATGGTTATTATTGAAAGATGAAAAATAAGTATAATGAAGTGAATAATAAGAAATAAAAGAAATAATAATAATAATGCAGATGTTTATATGAAGAAAGGAAAACTCTTGTATACTGTTGGTAAGAATGTAAATTAGTACAACTACTATGGAAAACAGTCTGGAGGTTCCTCAAAAGATTAAAAATGGAACCACTATAGGATCCAGTTATTCCACCATTGGGTATATATCCAAAAGAAATGAAATGAGTATGTTGAAGAGTTATCTGTGTTTTCATGTCTATTGCAGCACTGCTCACAATAGCCAAGATGGAAAATCTACCAAAGTCTCTATCAACAAATATAATGGATACATAAAAAGTGAATACTCACTTATATATACACAATGGAATGCCATTCAGCCATTAAAAAAATAACCAATAAAATCTTGCCATTTGCAGCAACATGGATGAACCTGGAGGATGTTATGTTAAGTGGAATAAGCCAGGCACAGAAAGACAAATACTGCATAATTTTATTTATATGTGGAACCTTAAAAATTTGATGTCAGAGAAGTAAAGAGTAGAATAGTTATTACCATAGGTTGGGGAAAATAGGGGAGTGAGGGGATGGAGAGAGATTTGTTAATGGATACAAGGTCACAGTTGATAGGAGATATAAATTCCGGTGTTCTATTTAGTAGTAGGGTGCCCATAATTAACGGTATCATATCATACACTTCAAAATAGCTGCAAGAAAGGCTTTTGAATGTTCTCACTGAAAAGAGATGATAAATGTATGAGGTTATGGATATACTAAATAACTTGATTTGATCGTCATACCATGGATACATATTCTGAAACATAACACTGTACCCCCAAATATGTAAAATTATAGTATGTCAATTAAAAACAAAGAAATGATAAATGTATGAGGTTATGGATATACTAAATAACTTGATTTGATCGTCATACCATGGATGCATATTCTGAAACATAACACTGTACCCCCAAATATGTAAAATTATAGTATGTCAATTAAAAACAAAATTCTGAGTAGAGGCAGAGGAAGATACTTCAACTAGTTTTTCAAATGAAGATTGTAAATTTAATAGAATAGTCTTCAAAAGTTGACAAGGAGAACATGACCTTAACTCATTTTTCATTATGGGGGAAGAGTGCCCAGCTGTGTCTCTGGTAAGGTTAAAAGGTTAGTGTGTGCACCTCTTAAGTGAGCATAGTAAATAAAGTGAAGAATTGTGTCAGAAATTTGGTATTGTCAGTTTCGCTATGCATTATCGTGGTGTTGCCAGCTTCTCTGAATGAAAATACAGGAGCAAATTAAAAAGCTTTATGAACTAAAAAAATCAAAAACAAAAAACACCATGATATGTGTTGGTGAGGGTGTGGAGAAAAGGGAACCCTTGTACACTGTCGGAGGAAATGGAAGTTAGCACAGTCATGATGGAAAATAGTATGTAGGTTCCTAAGAAAGTTAATAATAGAACTACCATAAACACCATGATATGTCTTGGTGAGGGTGTGGAGAAAAGGGAACCCTTGTACACTGTCGGAGGAAATGGATAGCACAGTCATGATGGAAAATAGTATGTAGGTTCCTAAGAAAGTTAATAATAGAACTACCATGTGATCCAGCTCTCCTACTATGGGATATATAGCCAAAAGATGAAATTAGTATGTCAAAGAGATATCTGCACTCCCACGTTCATTGCAGCATTATTCACAATAGCCAAGGTGTACAATCAACGTAAGTGTCCATGAATGGATGAATGGATAAAGATTGTGTGATATGTATACATAGACAAGCATAGAATATTGTTGAAAGAAATTTAAAAAGATGTAAGTGGAAAGACATCCTATGTCCATAGATGAGAAGACTCAATATTGTGAAGATGGCAATACTTCCAAATCAATCAAGAGATTCAGTGTAAAGCTTCAGTTAGTATTTTGCACAAACCGATAAGCTGATATTAAATTTCATATAGAAATGAAAGAGATCCAGGATAGCAAAAACAATTTTGAAACAGAAGAGCAAAGTTAGGGGAATCACACTTCCTGATTTAAAACTCACTCTACAGCAAAAGCAGTCAAGACAGTATAACGCTGGCATAGGGATAGACATATTGACCAATGAAATAAAATTGAAAGGCCAGTCATAGACCCATACATTTATGTTCAATTGATCTATGACAAAGATGCCAAGCCATACAATGGAGAAAAGAATAGTCTCTTCTACAGTGGTGCTGAGACAACAAGGTGTCCACATGTTGCAAAAGAATGAATTTGGATGTGTACTCCACAAAAATTGACACAAAAATTAACTCAAAAAGGATCATAGATCTAAGTTTAAGATCTAAAACTAGCAAACTTGTGGAACAAAGCATAAGAATAAATCATTGTGTCCTTGGGCTAGGCGATGGTTTCTTATATATGACACCAAAAGCACAGAGACAAGAGAAGAAATAGATAAACTGAACTTCATCAAAATTAGAAACTTTCATGCATTGAAAGACACCATCAAAAGAGTAAAGAGTTAATTTCAAATAAGAAAAATATTTGCAACTAATATATCAGATAAGGCACTTGTATCTAGAATACGTAAACAACTTTCACTACTTAAAGATAAATCATGATATAAATACAAAAAATCCAAGTTTAAAATTTGGTAAATAATTTGTACAGACATTTCTCCAGAGAAGATATACAAATGGCCAAGAAGCACAGTAAAATATGCCCAACATCATTACCCAGGAGGGAAATACGAATTGAAACCACAATTAGATACCACATCACACACACTAAGATGACTATGTTATAATCAAAAATATGTACGACACCAAGTCTTGGTGAGCATGTTGTGAAATTCGAATGCTCAGACGTTGCTGGTGGGAATGTAAAATGGTGCAACCACTTTGGGAAATAGTTTGCCTATGCCTCAATATGTTAAACTTAAAGTTACCACATTACACCAGAGAAATGAAAACACTATTAGGCAAAAACTTGTACAAAAATATTCATAGCAGCATTACTTGAATAGCCAAAAGTGGAAAAAAAAAAAAAACCCTCAAATGTCAATCAACTGATGAATAGGTAAATGTAATGATGAATAAACTGACTATCCTGATCTAACCACGACACTTTGTACACACTATTGAAAATCAACATTGTACCCACATGTATGTATAATAAATTATCTTAAAAAAATAAAATCAAAGCTTAAAAAGTGTGTTAAGTATATACAATGAAATTTTACTTGGACTTAAACGGCAAGAAATACTGGCACGTGCTAAAACATTGATGAACTCTTAAACTATGGTAAATGAGAGAAACCATTCACAAAACATTACACGTGTGATTGCATTTATACAACTATCTAGAACAGGCAAATCTATAGAGATAGAAAGTAGATAAGAGATTCCCTAGAGCTGGAGGGGGCTGTGATCCTGGGGGACTGGGAGTGACTACTAAAGGGTACAGGTTCTTTTTTTTTGGTTGGGGGGTAATGTTCTAAAATTAGACTGTGGTGATGGTTGCCCACCCTGTGAAAAACTATTGATTTGTACTCTTTAAATGGGTGAATTGTGGCTGGCTGGTTAGCTCAGTTGTTTAGAGTGTGGTGCTGAGAACAGCAAGGTCCAGTGTTCGATCCCTGTACTGGACAGCCACCAGAAAGAAAAAAGAGAAAGTATAAGTCGGTGAATAGTATGGCATGTGAATTATATGATCAATTCAATAAAACTGTTTAAGTAAAGATAATTCATCATAACCAAGGGATATTGACTCCAGGAATGTAAGATTAATTTAACATTTAGAAATTAATCAATGTAGTTTACCAAATTAAGATAATAAAGGGTAACAGCACTACACACCTCATATCAATTTCTGTATCAATCAATGTAGGCTAGATTATGTTGCAGTAATTAACATCCCTAAAATCTCAGTAGATTAGTGAATTGTCTGGGGAAACCACAGCTCTGCAGGTGCTTGCACCAGTAATTTTATGTGTTCCAGAACAGAAATGACCTATGTCATTTCTGCTTACAACCCATTGGCTAGAACTGGTCACAGGCCTCAGCCAACCTGCATGTGCCCAGAAGGCACAGGGCTAGAAATATGTGGAGAATACTATTCATGACTACCTCAACATATACTCTAGAATACATTACTCTAGAGTAACATGAACATGTGCACTGGTGATACGTACAAAAATTGTCACAAGAACGTTCTTTATAATAGCCCCCAAACAGAAAGATTACAAATATTCATCAACAATAGACTGAAAAAAAAAAGTTGGCATAATTTTCATTTTTATTTATTTATTTTTCAAAATTCATTTATATTTAACCGATCCTTAATAATTGTACATTTTATGGGTACAGTGTGATGGTTCAATGCACAAAGCATATAATCAAATTAGGGGAATTGGCTTATCTACCACTTCTGACATTTACCATTTCTTTGTGGTGCGAATATTTGAAATCCTCTCTCCCAGCATTTTGAAATATGCAATATGTCATTGATGACTAGTTATCCTGCTGTGCAGTGGGACACTAGAACGTATTTCTCCTGTCTAACTAACTCTGTACCTGTTGACCAGACTCTTTTCACCCTCCCTTCTCCTCTACCCTTCCCAGCCTCTGTTTACCACTATCCTACTCTCCACTTCTGTGTGATGAACATTTTTTTACCTCCCACAGGTGAGTGAGAATATGCAATATTTGTCTTTCTGTTGTTGGCATTAATTTTAAATGGAATACTATAACGCAATGAAAACGGATGAATTGATATGTGTAACAACATAGATAAATGTTTTTTTTTTTTTTGGCTTTTTTTTTTTTTTTTCTTGACCGGCAACGGATCGCAACCCTCAGTGTCGCGTCTGTACCGGACCGGGACCGGCAACGGGATCGCAACCCTCGGTGCTGCTCCCGCACCTCGCTCAGCCAGTGAGTGGCCGGTCTGTATGTGGGATCCAAATCCCCGGCGGAAGCGCTGCTGCGCTCCCAAGCGGCACACTGTAGCAGTGCGCCACCGGGCCGGCCCCCAACATAGATAAATGTTGAAAACATAATATTAGGGAAAAGAGACCAGACATAAGAGGATGTACTATTCCCCTTATGTAAAGCTTAAAACCAATAAAAACTTAACAGTAATGATTAGCAAGGCACTTGGGTGGTAAAAAAAAAAAAAAACTATGAAAGTAAAGCATGGATGCAATTATCATAATAGCCAGAATAGTGTTATCTTAATGGGGGAAGAAAATTGAGATTGGGAAGGGCCTGTTGGGATTCTGCGATATTCTATTTCTTGTCCTGGATGATGGTCAATTAGGTGTTTATTTCCAATTATTTGTTAAGCACTATGATCTTTTTAATGCACTTTTTTGCATTGTATATATGGGAGGGTATTTCAAGACAGTCATAAAAACCGGAATTAAAACATAATACAAATCTTTCCATGAACCTTCTGAAGATCCCTCATATATCTATATCTATATATACACATATTCTTTAAAAAAAAAGAAGAAACAAAGAGAGCCAAATGAAGACACGTGGTGAGGTGTCATCGCCTAGAACGATTTATTTCCATTGCAACGTGAAATACAAGAAGCTACAACAGAATTTAACGTGCATCCACCTCCAGCCCACCTGACACATCAACACCACCAGTTGAAAGTAACAGTTTGCTACTTCACAGCTCACATATCAGTGCCTGAGCACTTTCTGGCTTCCACATTATGCAACTTTGAGCAGGTTTCTTGCTTTCTGTAAGTCAACGGTCTCAACTGTAAACTGGGAAACATAATAGCTCATATGTTATACATTTGTAGCAAGTACTGAATGCAAGAAATTGTGTTCTTCAGTGTCTGGCCATTGTCAGGAATCCCAAAACATTGCTATTCTTTTTTCTTTTTTTTTCTTTTACCGGTAAGGGAATTGCAACACTCGGCTTGGTGGTGTCCGCACCATGCTCAGTCAGTGAGTGCACCAGCCATCCCTATACAGGATCCGAACCCGCGGCCTCAGCACTACCAGCGCTGCACTCTCCTGAGTGAGCCACGGGGCCGGCCCCATTGCTATGCTTTTTATTACCACTTTTATAATTAGCTACAGAAGATTTTGCAACCCCTAGGAACTGTATGGAGAATGACAACTGTGTGTTTCCAGAAATAATCATCTCATTGTTATTGTGATGACTCAATTTTTATTGAACATTGTATTCTATGAAACTATGGCAATGGTTGTTTGCTCAAGAGAAAAAATATGTTTGTTGGCTGAATAATCAGTCAATGGAAAAAAAGGCATAGGAAAGAGAATGGGTTAGAAGCCCTCTTGGTTTTGAATCTGGAGGAGTGGGTAGTTTAGAAATCAGGTGATTGAAAAGTGTAATTTTGACTCCAAGGTCATGTGATTCTGACTCAAGATCTGAAACCCAGCAATAGGCACTGGGACAAAAATCCTGGCGGTGTCTCACCTCTCCCACCCATTCTGCCACCATCTCACACCGAACAGAATGCAAACACTTTATGGTTTGTCCCATCCTGTCTCCACAGTCCCAAAGCCTTCCCTAGTCCACCGTGTCCCTTCATGTTCCAGGTTAACCGGCCACCTGATGTGCCCCGGCCAGCCC
>NW_007733065.1:39727-43325 GCF_000696425.1 Galeopterus variegatus | reverse complement strand
AAGGGAGAAGGGGGTGACACCCACCCTGTGCGTCCACATCTTCATTTCTATAACCTTTCCTGCCTGGAGCCCTAGAGCAGAGAAACTCTCAACACCTCTGACTCTTACCTGGATCCTTACACCCCAGGAGTTTCTTGGGAACAGGAAGAAAGTGGTGTTTACCTGTGGGTACCTAGGCATCATGGTAGCCTTGCTGATAATGGACAGAAAATTGGAACCTTGGCTCTGTGGGCAACTCCACCCATAAACAGGGACTCTGGCCATGGAGTGAGGGCAGCTAGATAGCAGGTGGAGCAGTTGTTTTCCCCAAAGAAATTCTCTGAAGGTGGGATGTGCTCAACAGTGTTGTAAGGTGCCCTTGGGCTCAAGTGGTAGTGATGGACGGGGCCAAGGGACAGGGACGTTCTTGTTCAGACTTGATCAGTGTGCAATGGAAACACTCCTGGTTGGCTGTCAGACCTGCAGAGGGGGCGTCCTTATGTGCCTGCTTGTCCATAACCAAAGCACAGCTCTCCAGCTTCCTGTGTCCTCGGGTTCCATCTTCCTGATGTCAGAACCCACCTGCACCTGTATTCTGACATAAAGAACAAAGACAGAATCATCAAAACCTCCGAAACAGAGATCTATAACTGAGACAGCAGAGTAGGTTACACCGGCATCACTTTTCCCTCAAGAGATCAATTTACAACTATTAAAACACACAAAAAACTACCATTTTGTAATCATTGGAACTTAGAGGAAGAAGCAGAGATGCTCTCTGAATCCATGAACGTGTGGAAAATTACAGCAAATGGGAGCAGGAATCACCTTTCTGGGCCAGCTCTGTACAGCTCACAGAGCAGCTATCTGGAGATGGCACAGCCACAGTAGAGTCCTTTGTGTGAAGAGAAGGGTGCCATGACCACCAGCAAAAAAATCACTTTGGAGGGCACCATGCCATTTCCAGGCCAGCATAGCTGCTCACAAGCTTCCCCAGTGCCTGCATAGGAGGGCAGGGCCACAGCCAACGGAGGGAAGGAATTGTCCAGAGGTCACCGAGTCTTTGTGGAGATTTTTGTGGGGCCCTCCCCACAGAAACAGTTTCAATGTCGGGGCATGGGGCTGATCCAACTGGGAGTGCATCTGGGAGCAGTGTAAGCAGTATAGGAAGGTGATCTGCCTTCCGATTGGCACAGGCACCACAGAGTGCAGACTGGTCAGTGCCATAGAACTGCAGGGGTACAGCTTTCAGGGAAGACAGTCCTGGGCCAGAATTTCCACATAGCCCACTTGCATCTATGTTGACCACACATGATCCGGACTAAAAGACTGACATTTAAAATCCAGTTCACACAAAATGTTTTTTCCAGTCTGAGAAATAATAGTATGGCAGCAGTTTAGATCAGGCACAGAGTTCAAATTCCAGTCCCCTGGACAGAAATTTCCCCTAATCTGGGTATTAACCACAAGACAGCAAATTAGTTCCAGGGCAGTGCTTCAGTTGTGGTGGTTGCTATTAACCCATCACAGAAGGGATAAGAAACACAGACCAGAGATAAAGTTCTCATATTGAGCAGTAAAGGCAATGGAAAGACATCCAAATTGGAAAGGAGGAAGTCAAACTATCCCTATTTGCAGATGACATGATCATATACATAGAAAACCCTAAAGACTGAGCCAAAAAATTACTAGAGCTAATAAATGAATTCAGTAAAGTGGTAGGAGACAAAATCAACACACAAAAATCAATAACATTCCTATATGCCAATAATGAAATATTTGAAGATGGAGAAGAAATCAAGAAAGTAATACTATTTACAAAAAAAAAAAAAAAAAAAAAAAAGGAAATGCTTTGGAGTAAATTTAACCAAGGAGGTGAAACACCTCTACAATGAAAACTAGAAAATGTTGATGAAAGAAATTGAAGAAGACACAAATAGATGGAAAGATACTCCCTTTTCATGGATTGGAAGAATTAATATCAAAATGTCCGTATTACCCAAAGTAATCAACAGATTCAGCTCAATTTCTGTCAAAATACCAATGACATTCTTCACAGAAATAGAAAAAATGACCTTAAAATTTGTATGGAATCACAAAAGATCCCATATAGCAAAGCAATTTTTAACAAAAAGAAGAAAGTTGGAGACATCACACTACCTAACATCAAAACATACTATAAAGCTGTAGTAACAAAAATAGCATAGCACTGGCATAAAAATAAACCCACACATTTACAGCCAACTGATTTTCAGCAAAGGTGCCAAAAATATACACTGGTGAAAGGACAACCTCTTCAATAAATGGTGTTGGGAAAACTGGATATCCACACGCACAATATAAAACCTAGACTCGATCTCTCACCGTACCCGAAAATCAACTCTAAGTGGATTAAGGACCTAAATTTAGAACCCAAAACTATAAAACTAGAAGAAAACAAAAATAGGCAAATGTTACTATATCAATCAAAAAGCTGGACTGCAACCAACACAGTCAACATAGGGAAAAGACACCTTACGGGATGCGGGAAAGTATCTGCAACTACACATCAGACACTGGGCTAATATCCAGAATATATAAGGAACTCAGAGAGTACAACAGGAAAAAAAACAAATAACCCTGTTTAAAAATGGGCCAAGCACCTAAACAGACATTTCTCAAAAGCAGACACACAAATGGCCAACAGGCACATGAAAAAAAAATGCTCACCATCACTAATCATCAGGGAAATGCAAATTAAAACCACAATGAGATGTCATCTAACTCCAGTTAGAATGACTATTATCAAAAAGCCCCCAAATAACAGATGCTGGCGAGGATGTGGAGAAAAGGGAACTCTAACATTGTTGGTGGGAATGTAACTTGGTACAGCCATTGTGGAAAGTAGTATGAAAGTTCCTCAGAAACTGAAAATTGAACTACTTTCTGACCTGGTAATTCCACTATGGGATATTTATCCAAAGGAAATGAAATCAATATGTCAAAAAACACCTGCACTCCTGTGTTCATTGCAACACTGTTCTCAATAGCCAAGAAATGGAATCAAACTAAATGCTCGTCAATGAATGAATGGATAAGAAAAAAGAAACCTGTGGTATATACACACAATGGAATACTATTCAGCTATTTTAAAAAATGAAATTTGTCATTTGCAGCAACATAGATAAAATTGGGGACCATTATGTTAACTGAAGTAAGCCAGGTATGGAAAAACAGATATAACATGATCTCACTCATCTGTGGAGTCTTAAAAAAAAAAAAGAGGGGTTATCATAGAAGTAGAGAGTAAAATAATGGTTAACAGAGGCCACAGGGGAGAAGGGGCAGGGAGGGAGGAGGATTGGTGGATGAATGAGTACAAAGCTATGCTATCTATTCTAAGTGAATCGATGTCCAGTATATGCATGTATTGAAATAACACACTGTACCTTACAAATATATACAAATAAATGTCAAAATTAAAAAAAAAATTATAAAAGATCAGAAACAAACTGGAGATCCAGGGAACACTTCCAGAGGTACCTGAACACTCTCCTGGAGGACGGAGCAGCATTCCCTTGGGGCTCCTGGGGTCATCACCCTGATGGATGACATCAGCCTCGCTGGGGAAGGGAGGGCT
>NW_007733065.1:35971-39091 GCF_000696425.1 Galeopterus variegatus | reverse complement strand
AAACAAACTGGAGATCCAGGGAACACTTCCAGAGGTACCTGAACACTCTCCTGGAGGACGGAGCAGCATTCCCTTGGGGCTCCTGGGGTCATCACCCTGATGGATGACATCAGCCTCGCTGGGGAAGGGAGGGCTAGAAGCCAGGTCTTGTGACCTGCCACATGCATGTGTGGGCAGGACCAGTGAGGCTCACTAAGTACAAATAGCCCTGTGATCCACAGGCTCGCAGGCTCCTGCAGACACCTCCAAATCACTCCTCCTTTGCTAAATCTGAAAGCTCAGAGCAAAGTAAACCACCATGAGGCTGCCTGTGTGTCTCCTGCTGGTCACTCTGGCCCTTTGCTGCTTCGAGGGTGAGTGTCATTTGTAATCAGTCTGGCATCCACTCCTGGTAAGTCCCCTTTTGTGAACACCAGGTAAGCCTCCTTAGGTTGGAGTTGGGGTCTGGAATAGGCCAAAATTTGAACCTTTCCCTGTGCTTGTGGAACTAGCTCCCCAAAGCCCAGAGCTCATTTTATCAATTTCCCAGCACCCAAGAACTTTTATAAGAAGAGTACTGAGTACACAGCTTGGGAATTCTGCCTGCGGCTTCCTTCCTTCACTGAGATCCCTGTTTCTGATGGTGCTGGATGTAATGGGAGGTCTGGGTGTGAATCTGGGCCCTGCCACTTCCCAGCCCTTTGACCGTGGGCCAAACGCTTCATCTCTCTGAGCCGCGTCTTCCCACTGGTGCCCACAGCTGCCACCGAGAGTGGCTGTGAGCTCGCAGTGAGATGAAGCACATCAGGAGCCCAGCCGTAGATATGAAGCCAAGAGCTGAAGATGACAGACTTTCTCCTCCCCGGAGTCCTTAGGTGCCAGTTAAGCCCAAGGCCTCTTAACTCATAAGTTCAGATCACAAAATGTTACAGCTGGAAAGATCATAGGAGAGGCCCCAGTTCAAGAAGAGCCAGTGCTCTCTGAATCTGATTAATAAACCTCCAAATGGGCTCTGGGAATAAGCAGCACTTGATATATCTAGGAGTTCTATTGGTTTCCTGGGAGTCACCACTTCCTGTAGTAGAACTAGGACAATCATCAGACCTACGATGTTTGTTTGTCTGGAATTAATTCTAACCATCCCATCAACAACACTGCATATCTTCTTGTCCTGGGTGCTAATTCAGTCTCTCTGAGTTTTCCCTTTCTTTCTGGACCTCATGCTCTTTCCCTGTGTTGCCTCTGATCCTTTCCTCTCAAAATTCTCCCAGGGGATTGATCTGGTCTGACCGGGTGTCACATTGGAGCTGGTAGGGCACTTCCTGGGTGCAGGGTGGTTGCAAGAGAGTTGCAGAAATGGGGAATCCAGACCAAGAAAAGTCATCATTCCAGGTGTCAGCACAATTCCCACTGGGGCAGGAAGGAGCCCCAGTTCTCTCTCACCCTCTGTCTGGATTCTGGACATCACTGCAGAAAGACAGACCCAATCCTAACAATGTAAATAAGCTCGATATGTATGAAAGCTACTTAGCTCTTTTTCAAGAGTTCTGTCTGCTTCTATGATACAATGTTAATTACTTCACAAGTTTTGTAAAGTAGTGGAGTGTGCTTTAAAAAATAAACTGAATTAGGCATCAGGAAACTTCCTTCCCAGTCCTAGCTCTGCAGCTTGCTGTGTGACCTCAGGAATTCCAGCCTTGAGGGTCTAAGACTATCATCAGCACAGTTAGGGGGTAGGAGCACAAAATTCTTGGGGTTCCCACCTAGTTGTAACATCAGGGAGTTATGCGGAAAAGTGACTCTCTTTTTTAAAAACATAAATTGTGTTTCTTTTCTTTCTGCTCCAGCCAATGCCGTGCTGTGTCCATCTCTTGCCACTGCGTTGGCAGGCTTCTTATACGCTCCTGAGTTTGTACACAGGATACAACTTGCTAAATTTAATATACCTCCTGGACCTCTTGCAGCTCAAAAGGAAATAAAGAAATGCACAGATAAGATCTCCCTCGGGAACAGAGTCCTTCTTGGAAAAGTACTGGTAATTTCTTTCTCCCTTACACATAGAGGCTTCTGGTCAGCCACGTGGCCAGGAATGAGGTCCGCTCACTGCTCCATGGAGGACACAGTTGGTGGCACCTGCCCTGCTGCTCAGCTCTGATGGGGTGACCCAGGGCCTCAAGGTGGATGCTACATGGCAGCTGCTGAATTAAACCCAGCTGCACACAGCATCCTGGGCATGCTCCTCCTTCTCAGGTCACCTCCCTGGATGCTGTGGTCCCCCGGATGTCTTCAGAAGGAGGACAGCTGGGCCCCATGCAGTGGTATTGGGGTCAAGCACTGCTGCATCCTGCCTGGCCACTGTCCCGAGGGCGAGTTGCACCACCCAGTGGGACACAGGCACTGTGGAGGTCATGGGCTGTGGGGAGTGTTGAGCAGGGAGATGCAGAGAGGAGGGAACTAGAGTGGTCTCTGTGTGCACAGTGGTGGCCGGCTGGGTTCCCTGCAGCTTCTGCAGGGCCAGGAGCCCACTCAGGCCCTTATGCCCACTCTCCCCACTTTCCCACATGTCTCTTCCTCACCATGACAGGGGAGGGACCTCGCTGCTTTGCCTCCCCCCGTCCCATGGAAGTGGAAACTCTTGCCTTACACCTTATCAAGTAATGAGAGGTTCTAAAGGGCTCTACCAGCCAATCTACCTCTGGGTTTAGGTCGTGAGGTTCAGCTGCAAATGCCCAAAGAAGCTGCGGTCTCAGAGCTGAGAAGAGCCGGGGCCGTGAGGCAGAATTCCCACACTGGGAGGCTGGGGGTCTCCTGACAGACGTGCTGCCTGGAGTCCCCTCCCGGCCCTGCCCGGTCCCTTAGCCCTGGGTCCCCCACTGTAGGAGACAAGAAGAGTCCACTGTGCTGGGATCTCAGAGAAAATCACTGCTGGGTACTCTGTCCCCTCTTCACCCTCCCCTCCTTTAGCGACCTGAGCCACAGTCCTGGGTCACTCAGGGCTTGTTTGCCTAACTATGGAAAGGCTGCTCCTTGACGCACATGGTAGGTCATCACTGTGTCAGGTCTGTGCTCCAGCTTCCACAACACTGGCTTCCTGCCTTTTGCCCTTCCAAAGTGCCTTTTGCTGCAGAAATCCCACTGACA
>NW_007733065.1:35109-35412 GCF_000696425.1 Galeopterus variegatus | reverse complement strand
ACACTGGCTTCCTGCCTTTTGCCCTTCCAAAGTGCCTTTTGCTGCAGAAATCCCACTGACAGCTTAGTTGTGAATGACAGTCTGAGTTAACCTCACCTGCAGGAGCAGAGTCACTAACCGATCTCATTCTATTTTTCTATTTCAGGCTGAAGTATACCTTAAGTGTGGTGTCAAAGATGCAGATGATGTTATAAGCAGTGCTATCTCTCCATTTCTGTGATGCCCTTTATCCCTGGAAAACGTGAAGGTTTCAACGTCTTGCTTCAATAAATTTCCTGTCCTGCACTTGTGCATGTGTCTTGT
>NW_007733065.1:30317-33826 GCF_000696425.1 Galeopterus variegatus | reverse complement strand
TTCATTGGTTTTACTGTTATCAAGTTAATCATGTTATGTTATTGCTCTGTGTGATTTTCTTCATGAGCTGCTGTTGAAGAGAGTGAGGTGGGATAAAGCAAGACTCCCCAGACTGAGGGAATCTGAATGGTAGAAAGAAAGTTACTGGAGGGCCGGCCCGGTGGTGCACTGGAGAGTGCGCCGCCTGGGAGCACAGCGGCACTCTTACCGAGGGTTCGGATCCCATGTGGAGACCGGTTCCTGCTCACTGGCTGAGCGTGGTGCGGGNTCTCCAGGTTTTAACCTCAAATTAACTTGTTTTTTACACCAGACACTCAGAGAGCTGATCATTGTCTACACCACCCACCCACACATTAGGCTAATGCTTCCTTGCTCAGATTGCAGTGATGAGGAAGTGGGTATCTGTGGGGACATTAATCAGCTGACTACAGCACCTTTGGGTCCTTGCATCTGAGGGTCCTCTAAGTTCTGCTCCCTCCTCCTCCACAGCCATCCTCAGAGTCACTTGGTTGAGTTTCCTGCTTTCCATCCCCACAGCCATCCTCAGAGTCCAGTCCATACCTTTCCTGGCTCAGAGCAATGTCTCCTAAATGGTCTCCTGGCCTTGGAGAACCCTTTCTGCAATACATCCTCCTCAATGAGGCCAGACGAGCCTCCTATTAAAATGTGATCCCAACACTCTCTTCAATGACCCTCAAGGACTAGAGGACATGTGTTCCTAAACGTTTCAACAAGAGGTCTTATTAATTCTAAAACCACTCTCATGTGACAACAGATACATTTACAAAGCATCTTGATTGAGAAAATAGCAAACAGTAGTTATTACAAATTTAGCAGTGCTTTTCAAATAAATTTGTTCTTTAATCATGTGAAAGTATGTGGACACTTGAAATAGTAGCTAAGTGAGTGGAATCTGTTACCTGTGCTCTACCCTCCATGCTCGATGGGCACAAGGATTCATGGAGCTCACACAACACTCTGAGCACCCAGATTGGAACCAGTGCTGGAGGATCAAGTCCCTTTCCTTGGACTCCACACAAGGACATACAAGACCCCATTCCCACATGTCCTCTAACCTCACATCCCTGCTTGTGCAGGTTGTCTCTGCTCAACCCTATTGCAAATTGCATTATGGAATGTCACATTGCTTGTTACCAGCCTTTATTGTTAAACTATAATTGGTCATAACCCCACCTATGTTCTTTTCCTGTAACTTCTTGGTCTGGAGAATAAATGCAGGGTGAGAACCCCAGTTCGTGGTTAATTTCCCAAAGGAAGGAATGCCTCTCTCTTGAGGGTTCCAGGAGATTCACCCCTTTGAGGTCTCTCACTGCTCAGAAGACATCAGTTTTGAGTAATCCTTTTTGTGCTCCACCACCCAGGGGAAGAGAGGTGACAAATCTGTGTGGGGCAAAGCAACAGTAAATCACTCAGCAAACATTAGGAACTATTAGTATTATATCTTAGAACTACTAAGAGTCTATAATTATTGAGATAACTATGTCCAGGCATTTATGGTGAGATATCCATACCTTTCCTGGCTCAGAGCAATGTCTCCTAAGTGGTCTCCTGGCCTTGGAGAACCCTTTCTGCAATACATCCTCCTCAATGAGGCCAGACGAGCCTCCTATTAAAATGTGATCCCAACACTCTCTTCAATGACCCTCAAGGACTAGAGGACATGTGTTCCTAAACGTTTCAACAAGAGGTCTTATTAATTCTAAAACCACTCTCATGTGACAACAGATACATTTACAAAGCATCTTGATTGAGAAAATAGCAAACAGTAGTTATTACAAATTTAGCAGTGCTTTTCAAATAAATTTGTTCTTTAATCATGTGAAAGTATGTGGACACTTGAAATAGTAGCTAAGTGAGTGGAATCTGTTACCTGTGCTCTACCCTCCATGCTCGATGGGCACAAGGATTCATGGAGCTCACACAACACTCTGAGCACCCAGATTGGAACCAGTGCTGGAGGATCAAGTCCCTTTCCTTGGGCTCCACACAAGGACATACAAGACCCCATTCCCACATGTCCTCTAACCTCACATCCCTGCTTGTGCAGGTTGTCTCTGCTCAACCACACTTGTCTCTACGCCATTCTCTTATGCATCACACTAAGCCACACACTTGTGTCTGGACATATGGGCTTCCCTCTGCCTTTCTATCCTTCCCTGAATGGGACAGCTGACATCCTCATCTGTAAGGTCATTTCACAGGTCTCTGCCTCTGTGAAGTCCTCTCAGGCACCCACACCCTGAAATACACATGCTTCTGTTATCATCACATTACCTTCCTATAGTATATATTATGCATATCACAGAGTTATTGTGAGATTATATCAAATACATTAACAATGGAAATTGTGGAATATACCAATATTTATAAAGCAAATGCATCTCACAGGGCTTCCAAAGCCCTGCAGTTTCAGGTTTAGCCTAACTACTTAAAATTATATATACAGAAATGTTAACCTTGCAAAAGACAGGAAACTTTCCTTAGGCTAGGGTCTCTGATGTGGATGGAGTGTTGTGGCACAGCAAAGTTGCTGGTTCAAGGACAGACAAGTTACTGATTGATATGTAAAGATACTTGGAAATTGCTGTAGAGAAAAACAGTGTTTGCTAAGATCAAGCTTTTGTTGGTGGATTGACAACCTATTGCAAATTGCATTATGGAATGTCACATTGCTTGTTACCAGCCTTTATTGTTAAACTATAATTGGTCATAACCCCACCTATGTTCTTTTCCTGTAACTTCTTGGTCTGGAGAATAAATGCAGGGTGAGAACCCCAGTTCGTGGTTAATTTCCCAAAGGAAGGAATGCCTCTCTCTTGAGGGTTCCAGGAGATTCACCCCTTTGAGGTCTCTCACTGCTCAGAAGACATCAGTTTTGAGTAATCCTTTTTGTGCTCCACCACCCAGGGGAAGAGAGGTGACAAATCTGTGTGGGGCAAAGCAACAGTAAATCACTCAGCAAACATTAGGAACTATTAGTATTATATCTTAGAACTACTAAGAGTCTATAATTATTGAGATAACTATGTCCAGGCATTTATGGTGAGATATTTTCCTTGTTCTGTCTCATCTAGTCCTCCCTAGTAATGAGGAACATAGACAGTGTGTTACTATCATTTAATGTGTGGATGAAAAATGCCCTGCTCAGTGGTCCCAAACCCTGGCTCTGTTTGAAATCAACTGAGAAGCTTACAGTCACCCTCCAGACCAGTTATACCAGTATTTCTGCAAGTAGAACCTATGCAGTCCCCATTTCCTCACCTTCACTCCTACAGGTACAGGCTGCTAGTGATTTGAGGAGGAAGGAGATGGGAGACAAGCAATCTTCCCAAGACTAAGAGAAATCCAAGCATCTCAAAGGTTATCAACTTGAGACCTCTTTCTTTTTGTAATTCTTTAGCCCTCCAAAGCTAGACATTGCAGACCGTTCATTGGTTTTACTGTTATCAAGTTAATCATGTTATGTTATTGCTCTGTGTGATTTTCTT
>NW_007733065.1:15527-30134 GCF_000696425.1 Galeopterus variegatus | reverse complement strand
AGTCAAGAGACCCAGAATAAGTAAATCTTTTGTATTTGATAAAACTCAGTTTCCTTTTCAATTTGGACCAAAGTCTCCTAAAAATTGTTGATATTTTCAAAAAGGAAAAAAAAAAAGGAAAGTTACTGGAAAGATGGACATGCCTATATTTTAGTAGTAATTGTGTATTTTCTCCTACCTCTGATGGCATCACAGAGACACTAAATCTGTAGCTGTCAATTTTATGTTTGCTTCATAGCCTGTATTTTTTCCTTTTTGAAAATATCAACAATTTTTAGGAGACTTTGGTCCAAATTGAAAAGGAAACTGAGTTTTATCAAATACAAAAGATTTACTTATTCTGGGTCTCTTGACTTTAATACTGAGGCCTTTATCATGACCTGTTTACTAATGCAGGGCCTCATAACTTTTTTTATAAAATAAGCTTATCTTATCTCTACCTAGGCTTTCTTCTTTAAATTACTTTTGTGTACTATCTACTTGATACTCTAGAACAAGATCAATATTTTGAAAACACAGGTATAACTTTGTTATATGCTTACTTAGAGTAAACCTTCAATGGCTATCCTTTGTCTATTAAAAAATGATGCTCAGTGTCTCAATTTAGAAATAAGAATATGCAGGCCTGTGTAATAATCAAAACTTTACATGGACTTAAAATTAATGCTTCCCTTTCTCCTCTCCTGACACTTACACCAGTTCTTGCCACGGTAACTAAACTTGGTTTAAGACAGCTTCAGTGTTGGGGTATAGGAAGAGAAAAAACATGGGAATAAGAAAGGTCTTAATTGACACAAACCGTTTTGTGATTGGTCTAGGTCCTTTGGACATTTCAGATGCTTCCTCTCATGGGGCACATTTATGGATCTCAGAATTCCACATTACTAAGATCTCTCATTTCCTCGATGTTTTAAAAATCACTCAAAAGGCAACAAAGAGTCCACAAAATTAAAAGTATTATTGCATGAAAAGTTTATAAAATAATGGAAGACAAAATTAAAATAGTATAACAAAAAGCATTATATATGAAGAGGATAAATTAAAGAAAACTATAAGAGTGAAAAGAAAAATGTTCAAGAATCAATCCAGATGTCCTACTACCAAATCTTAGAATGGTAAAAAGAGGTAATGGTAAGCACCATATTGCCATGGAAATAACACAAGAAATTCTTCCAAAATGAGGGATATGAGATTACATCCCACTCACTCTCCACACCAAAAACCATCAATGTAAAATTTTGGAACATCATCTTAAAGAAAAAAAAAGTTTTTAAAGGAAGAACACTAAGTTATATCCAAGGCTGAGGCATAAAAATTGCATTGAATACAAGGGAGGAATAGCATATATAGGTGTTAGAGGTTGAACAAAACCAATGCCACTTTGTGCTCTGCTTGTTGTGTTGACTTCTGTTTAACTTCATTCCTTTACTTCACTGGCTAATTATACTTTAACCTTAGGGAAAATGGAAAGGAAACACAGGTTTCAGGAAGTGAATGTTGTATTACACAGGTGGTGTTAGTGGTCTGAGCGCTAACATCACCAGACCCCATGCCTCCTGAATCACAAGACACCTGGTGAATGATGTTATCCACTTATTTTTTCTTAAGATGTTCCCTTGAAGTTATTTTTAGTAAAAGGGACTATTGCCCTATGAACATTGTGTAACCTCAGAGAGCTAGAGCTCTTATCTGCTTATATCTGATTCTTTGCCATATGGGGCTTTCCTGTATGTAAGTCACCCCCAATAATAAATGTCTCTGATTATTGAATGGACATACTGGCTTCCTTCTTCAATTTCAAAGAACCTCAATTTGGAGGGCATCACACTTTAACTCCCACATTGCACAACAGGCCTTTAATTTTTATGATGACATCTCATTCTTAGTGCTATGCCTCATATCTTTCTTCAGCAGTCTGTCTTATGTCTTGCCATTCAGTATGATAATTAATTCCTTAAGGAAATCCATTATGTCTTTCAATACAATCTATCAAACTCTTCCTAGGTCTTTGGTAGGGTCTGAGTTAAACTGAAATTATGTTTAGCATCTTAACCTCTTTCTACTAAATTATCCCCCTTCATTACTTTTTCAGTATTTCTTCTATATCTCCTACCTTTTCATTTGTCTTAAACTTTTTTTTTCAAAATTTCAGTTTTTTAAGTGATATAGATGCATTGTGTGGAACAGGGAATGGTGTAAAACAGATTGTCATGAAAAACATTCATTCTCTGTCCCTTCCCATTCTCACAGTATCATCCATACTCACCTTCAACTTGTTTCAGTGTTTCTCCTGGTATTTAAAAAATTCATGGTTATAAATAATTTTTAATATAGTCATCTATTTATTATCACTTTTAGACAACTTTTAGTCCTATTTTAAATCCTCTGCTCTGGATTTCATGTTTTTCTCTTTGCCTTCTATTCTCTCTTTGGCAGAGCATATCTTCTAGTACTTTCTGAGAAAGCTCATTGTAGGAAAATTTGGAATATTTGTAAGTCTAAAAATATTTTAATTCTATCTTCATGCTCAAGTGACAGTTGCCTGTAAATAACATTATAGTTGTATAAATTATATATTGAAAATCTTACAAGTAAGTACAATAAATACAAACAAAAACAAAGTCCTGAGCTGTGTATCATCCAGGATGGGAGGCTTTGTGCAGGGGGTGATGGTTGTGTGGGGTCATAAGGACTTAGCAGATGAGGATGACAGAAAGGTGGATGTAAGGCCCTCCTGGTGGGCAAAGCTGCCTGGGTCAGGACATGGAGGTGAGACTGAGTCCATCCTATAGGAGGGCAAAGATACGCACATGCCTGTGGGGGCCTTGCCATACCTGGTGATGCATTCACTGGCACTAGGTGTGAGGCCAGTTTCAATACAAGGCCAAGTGCTTTTCAATATCTCCATACACATGGCTTCTTAACTATGGCACTTGATTTTGAGGTTCAGTAAGAATCTTTTGAGGAGCTGTCGGGCCATTGTAGGATGTTTATCAGGATTCAGTAGGATGTTTAATTCCTGGCCTCTACCACTTGATACCCATAGTGCACCCACCCCTATTCAGTTGGGACAACCAAAAGCAACCCCAGAAATTAGCAGACATTGTTCTCCAAGTGTTCATGGAAAGGGCAAAATTACCCCTATTGAGCATAACAGTGGGAAACTTAGTATAAGCTCCCCATGTACCTTTTATTATGCTCCTATGAACCAGAGGCTCATCACTATAGAATGATTATAGGAATAGGAAAAATGTTGGCATTGAAGTGAAGGGAAAATTTCTAACTCACTGGCAATGATAAGGTGTAGATATATAATGAACCAAGTCAAATGTCACATATGCAAAAGCATTAACATTTTTAACCACACACATTTAAGGGAAATGGCAAGCTGTATAATTTCAGGGTTTTGGTGAAGGAGCCAAGGAGAATTAGCCAGGGGCTGACACCTGATTCTGGTTCTGCTTCCAGTTCTGGCTCCCAGTCCCAACTCATTAGATAGATCCTGGATATATCATATTGTGGTGCCAGTCACTCCTGTGGATAAAGGACACTGAGGTGGCCCAGGCCCTGGATGGCAGGGTCTTCGACGACCTCTTCTTCTCACCTGCCTCCTTTGTGCCTGACCCCACAGTCCTCATCCAGAGAGGATAAATGGTGGTGCTATCACCCATGATGTCATGCTGATGTCTGATTTCAGTCTTAAGTCTGATGACTGATTTTAGTAAAACTTTAATTTTCAATTAACTTGTGTTTCTGAATAGAACTGAAAATAAAACATGTAATACTATCAACAAACTCTGTGCGGAAAAAAGTGAAAGCTGCTCTTTTAAAAAAATTTTATTATAATTTATTACAAATGTTCATGAAATATGAAGCTGATTATCTCCCCTCCTACCCATGATGTGGGGGCCAGATTCATACTGGGGGCATACCCATTACCAGAATTTACTTTTGTACCCTTTGACCCCTTCCGATTATTCCCCAACCTCCCTCCCCATCCACCTCTCCCCTCAATTTCAATTTGTAGCGACAGGAATGTTCCCTCCCTCTGTTGGATCACAGTACTACTGTGGTCTTTCTTTCCTTCCTTTCTCTCTCAGCTCCCACATATGAGTGAGCACATGCGGTATTTATCCCTCTGTGCCTTGCTTGTTTCACTCAACATAAGTTTCTCCAGGTTCATCCATTTTGTTGCAAATGGGAGTATTTCATTCTTTTTTATGGTGGAGTAGTATTCCATAGTGTATATATACCACAGTTTCCTCATCCAATCATCCATTGATGGATATTTAAGTTGGTTCCATATCTTGGCTATTGTAAACAGAGCTGCAATGAACGTGGGAGTGCAGATATCTTTTTGACATGATGATTTCCATTCTTCTGGATATAAACCCAGAAGAGGGATTGCTGGATCGTGTGGAAGATCTATTTGTAGTTGTTTGAGAAACCTCCAAATTGTTTTACAAAGTGGTTGTACTAATTTACATTCCCACCAACAGTGCAGTAGTGTTCCCTTCTCTCCACACCCTTGCCAGCATTTATTATTCACTGTCTTTTTGATCACAGCCAGTCTAACTGGAGTGAGGTGGCATCTCAATGTGGTTTTAATTTGCATTTCCCTGATGACTAGTGATGTTGAGCATTTTTTCATGTACCTGTTGGCTATTTGTATGTCTTCCTTTGAAAAATGTCTATTCACCTCCTTTGCCCATTTTTTAATTGAGTCATTTATTTTTTATTGTATAATTGCTTGAGTTCCATGTGTATTCTGGATATTTGTTCCTTGTCAGATGCAAAGTTGGTAAAATTTTTCTCCCACTCTGTAGGTTGTCTTTTCACTCTGTTGATTGTTTCTTTTGCTGTGCAGAAACTTTTTAGTTTGATATAGTCTCATTTGTTTATTTTTACTTTTACTGCTTGTGCTTTTGAGCTCATGTTCATAAAGCCTGTGCCCTGACTTAACTGCTGAAGTGTTTCACCTATATTTACCCTTAGTAATTTTACAGTTTCAGGTCTTATACCTAGGTCTTTAATCCATTTTGAGTTGATTTTAGTGTATGGTGAGAGATGCATATCTACTTTCATTCTTTTGCATATGGATATCCAGTTTTCTCAGCACCACTTGTTGAAGAGACCATCTTTTCCCCAGTGTAGATTTTTGCTGCCTTTTTCTAATATCAGATGGCCATAAGCCTGAGGCATGATTTCTGGGTTTTCTATTCTACTCTGCTGGTCTGAATGTCTATTTTTATACCAGTACCATGCTGTTTTGGTTACAACAGCTTTGTAGTATAGTTTGAAGTCAGGCAGAGTTACACCTCCAGCTTTGTTTATTTTGCTCAGGATTGCTTTGGCTATTCAGGGTCTTTTGTTTTTCCATATGAAAGGTAAGACTGTTTTTTCTATTTCTGTGAAGAATGTCATTGGTATTTTGATGGGGATTGCATTGAATCTGTATATCACTTTGGGTAGTACAGACATTTTCACAATGTTAATTCTTCCAGTCCAAGAACATGGAATATCTTTCCATCTTTTTGTGTCTTCTTTAATTTCTTTCAGAAGTTGTTGGTAATTCTCATTGTAGAAGTCTTTCACTTCCTTGGTTAAATTGATCCCAAGGTATCATAATTTTAGGTGACAATTGTAAATGAGCTTGCTTTCCTTATTTCTCTTTCTGTTAATTCACTATTTGCATATATAAATGCTATGGATTTTTGAGCATTTATTTTGTATCCTTCAATGTTACTGAAGTTATTAACCAGCTCTAGGAGTTTTTAGATAGAGTCTTTAGGTTTTTCTATATATAGTATCATGTCATCTGCAAATAGGGAAAATTTGACTTCATCTTCTCCAATCTGGATTCCATTTATTTCTTTCTCTTGCCTGATTGCTCTGGCTAGTACCTCCAGTACTATGTTGACTAGAAGTGGTGAGAGTGGACATCGTTGTCTTGTCAATTACACAACAGATAATTGATTACCTTGGGTATGAATATACCCTTACAAAAAGACAAGATGACAAGATCACACTTGAGTCTTCAGGGATCATGGATAGAGAGGTATGCACCATGTTTCTAGAGTCATGGAGTTGACAGCATTGAGCTGCTTTTACTATACAATCTCTTGATTGAAAAAAAGTAGATGCCAATAATTATGAGTTTAATAATGCACTTGAAGTTAATTTGTATTTATAATCACATAGGGCATCCAAATAAGTAAAGAGAAAATCAAATTGTCCCTGTTTACAGATGACATGATTCTATATATAGAAAAACCAAGTGACTCTACCAAAAAACTCTGAAGCTGATAAATGAATTCAGAAAGGTGGCAGGATACAAAATCAACATATAAAAATCAGTAGTGTTTTTATATTCCAACAACAAACTAGAAGAAAAAGAGATCAAGAAAGTAAGCCCATTTACAATAGTCAACAGAAAAATAAAATACCTAGGAATAACCAAAGAGGTGAAAGATCTCTACAATGAGAACTACAAATCACTTCTGAAAGAAATTAAAGAAGACACTAAGAGATGGGAAGACATTCCTTGTTCATGGATTGGAAGAATCAAGGTGGTAAAAATGTCTATACCACCCAAAGTCATCTACAGATTCAATGAGATTCCCATCAAAATACCAATGACATTCTTCCCAGAAATAGAAAAAGCAATCCTAACATTCATATGGAACAACAAAAGACCCCGAATAGCCAAAGCAATCTTGAGCAAAAAAAGTAAAGTTGGAGGCATTACACTTCACACATCAAACTATATTAAAAATCTATAGTAACAAAAACAGCATGGTACTGGAATAAAAACAGACATGTGGACCGATGGAACAGAATAGAGAACTCAGAAATCGACCCACATATTCACAGTCAACTGATCTTTGACAAAGGCACCAGGAACATACACTGGGGAAAAGACTGCCTTTTCAATAAATGGTTGTGGGAAAACTGGAAATCCATTTGTAGAGGAATAAAACTTGATCTGCACCTTTCACCATATACCAAAATCAACTCAAAATGGATTAGAGACCTAAATATAAGGCCTGAAACTTGAAAACTCCTGAAAGAAAACATAGGGGAAACACTGCAGGATTTAGGACTGGGCAATGACTTTATGAATAACACCCCCAAAGCACAAGCAACAAAAGAAAATATAAACAAATGGGATTATATCAAACTAAAAAGCTTCTGCACAGCAAAGGAAACAATCAATAGTGTGAAAAGACATCCTAAGAACGGGAGAAAATATTTGCAAACCATGCATCTGGCAAAGGATTAATATCCAGGATATATGAAGATCTCAGACAACTTTACAGCAAAAACCAAATAATTCAATTTAAAAATGGGCAAAGGAGCTGAACAAACATTTCTCAAAGGGAGACATACAAATGGCCAACAGGTATATGAAAAATGCTCAACATCACTAATCATCAGGGAAATGCAAATCAAAACATCTTTGAGATATCACCTCAGTCCAATCAGACTGGCTATTATAAAACAGACAGAGAATAACAAATGCTGGCAATGATGTGGAAAAAGAGAAACCCTCCTGCACTAATGGTGGGACAGTAAATTAGTACAGCCATTATGGGGAACAGTATGGAGGTTCCTTAAATAACTACAGATAGAACTTCCATATGATCCAGCAATCCCACTACTGGGGATATATCCAGAGGATTTGAAAACATCACATCAAAGGGATACCTGCACTCCCATGTTTATTTCAGCTCTATTTACAATAGCTAGGTGATGTAACCAACCTAAATGTCCATCTATGGATGACTGGATAAGGAAATTGTGGTATATATACACAAGAGAATACTATTCAGCCATAAAAATGAATGAAATTCTACCATTTGCAGCAATGTGGATGAGCCTGGAGAAAATTCTATGTGAAACAACCCAGGTACACAAAGAGAAATACTGCATGTTCTCACTAATAATTGGGAGCTGAATCCATAAATAAACAAATGAACAATAAAGAGAGACAGAGGGAAAGAAAGAAAGAAGCAACAATTACTAATACATTGAACTTTTAGAAAACTAGAGGTGGAAAAGGGGAGGGGAGGGGGACAGGGAGAGGGGGCTAAGGAGGAATTGGTCAACGGACACAAAGAACGATTGTATATTGTAATGATGAATAAGCTAACTATACTGATCTAACCACCACACATTCTACACAATTATTGAAAATCAACATTGTACCCCACATGTATGTATAATAATAATAACAATAAATATATATATATAAAGAAAATGTGTTCACTTGAAAATGTTCTCTGAATATGTGAATCACATTACAACTTCAGTCTACATGTGGTGTTTGACAGATGCAAGGATTTATGGAGTTCTTGCAATACTCTGAGAGCCCAGATGAAAACCAGTGCTAGAGGATCCTGACCCCCAACCCCTTGGCATTGTGCAGAACAGCTTCCAAGACCCTGTTCCTGTGTACCACCCTACCCTCATGTCCCTGCTAACCCCGAGAATCTCTGCTCAGCCAGAACTGTCTTTATACCATTCGTTTATGTGTCACATTGTGTCATACTCTTGCACCATTTGCCTGTCTATCCTTCCTTGTCTACATCAGCTGACAACCTCACCTCTAGCTTCATTTCACATGTCTTCTCTGTGAATCTCTCTCTAACACCCACTCCTTAATATAAATGCTTTTACACACACTCATACACACACACACCCCTATACATCTTTGTTTCAATTAATTTACCTGTCTGTGACATACCCTGTAAGTTACAGACTTGATGTGAGATTAAATTTAAAAAATTAATAATATAAAATACTCAAGAAACACTAACAATCATTTCTATTATGTTTATGTGCTGGGCAATATGCTGAAAGTTTCCACATGCTGCCTCATGTATTCCTTTCCAGAACCCAGGAACATAGGGAGTGTTACCACCACTTAAGGTGGGGATGAGAAATATCTTATCTAGTGGTCCCCTGTTTTGGAGTCAGCTTGGAAACTCTTAAAAGCCCCAATCCAGGATAAACATATCAGTATCTCTGCTAGTTCAACCCATGCAGCCCACATTTCCTCATCCCCACTCCTGCAGCAGCAAACTTCTAGTGAATTACGAAAGCAGGAAGTAGAAGTCAAGCCTTTCACATCAGACTTAGAGACCTGCATGCATCTCCAAAATAGTCACCTTGAGACCCATCTGGATGCTTCTTTAGCTCTCCAAAGCTGGAGTTTGTAGGCTATTCATTGCTTTTGCTGTTATAAAAATAATCACGGTAGGTTCATGCCCTCTATGAATTCTTCAGGAGCTACTGTTGAAAAATGTGAGGAGGGACCAGGTAAGACTTGACAGGCTGGGGGCACTGGAATGGCAGTGGTAGAAACTAATTGAGACCTGTATTTTCACCCCCATTGGACGTCCTCTCCCAGCACTTTTGACACCTCCCAAGACAAGACACCTCCAGCTGTCAGCTCTCTCCGTGATTCACCTCCTCTGTTTCTTTTGTGCTGGAGAGATCAACAACATGTAACAACCTCTGTTTGAAAGTGAAAATACATTGACCTTTTAAGGAGTAGAAAGGGTTTATTCGTGTTTGTTTTCTTTACTTCAACCGTTGTTCCCAGTCCCTTGCCTGCTGCTCTAACACAGGGCCCCTAATTTCTTTCCTTGACAAGATTTGCTGATCTCTGCCTAGACTCTCTTCCACAATCCACTTCTTTCTACCATCTACTTTTACTCGAGGAAAAGGTCAATACTCTGAAAGGAAAGCTACGATTAAGTCATGTGCTTACTTAAACAAACCTTCAATGGTTCTCCTTTATCTTTTTAAAAAATTTTTTAGCATATCTTTGTATATATTTATGTGCTACAGTGTGTTGTTTCAATACATACATACATTATACACACACACACACACACACACACACAGACACACTGTATAATGATTAACTTAGGTAGGTAGCAAAAATTTGTACCTGATAATCCACCACCTCTTCTCCCCTGGTACCCTTTAACCATTATTCTACTCACTAAGCCTATGAGGACCATTTTTTTTTTTTTTTGGATTGCACATATGAGTGCGATCATGGAGCATTTGTCTTTCTCTGCCTGGCTTACTTCACTTAACAGGATGATTTCCAGTTCTATCTGCATTGCTCCAAATGACAGGATTGCTTTTATTTTAAGCTGCAGCGTACTTCATTTTGTATATGTACCATGGATTTTTAATCCATTCATTCATTGTTGGGTATTTAGATTGATTCCATCTCTTGCCTCTTGTGAACAGTGTTGCAAAGAACATGGGATATGTTTATATGATAAACCCACTGCCAATATCATCCTGAATGGGGACAAGCTGAAAGCTTTTCCTTTAAGAACAGGAACTAGACAAGGATGCCCACTCTCACCACTCCTATTCAACATAATGTTGGAAGGACTAGCCCGAGCAATCAGAGAAGAGAAGGAAATAAAGGGCATCCAGATTGGAAAAGATGAAGTCAAACTGTCCCTGTTTGCAGATGACATGATCCTATATATCAAACAGCCTAAAGCCTCTATCACCACTCCTATTCAACATAGTGTTGGAAGTACTAGCCAGAGTAATCAGAGAAGAGAAGGAAATAAAGGGCATCCAGATTGGAAAAGATGAAGTCAAACTGTCCCTGTTTGCAGATGACATGATCCTATATATCAAACAGCCTAAAGCCTCTACAAAAAAACTCTTGGAGTTGATAAATGATTTCAGCAAAGTTGCAGGATACAAAATCAGCACACAAAAATCAGTACTATTTTTATACTCCAACAGTGAACATTCAGAAAAAGAAATCAAGAAAGCTTGCCCATTTACAATAGCCATCAAAAAGATAAAATACTTAGGAATAAAGTTAACCAAGGATGTGAAAAATTTGTATGAAGAGAACTACAAACCACTGTTGAGAGAAATTAAAGAGGACACAAGAAGATGGAAAGATATCCCATGCTCTTCGATTGGAAGAATTAACATTGTGAAAATGTCCATACTACCCAAAGTGATCTACAGATTCAATGCAATCCCCATCAAAATTCCAATGACATTTTTCTCTGAAATGGAAAAAGCTATCCTAACATTTATATGGAATAACAAGAGACCACGAATAGCCAAAGCAATTATGAGTAAAAAAATAAAGCTAGAGGCATAACACTACCTGACTTTAAACTATATTACTAAGCTATAATAACCAAAACACCATGGTACTGGCATAAAAACAGACACACTGATCAATGGAATAGAACAGAGAATCCAGAAATCAACCCACACACCTACAGCCATCTGATCTTTGACAAAGGCACCAAGCCTATACACTGAGGAAGAGACTGCCTCTCAGCAAATGGGGCTCGGAAAATTGGATATCCATATGCAGGAGAATGAAACTAGACTCATACCTCTTACTACATACCAAGATAAACTCAAAATGCATTAAAGAATTAAATATATGTCCTGAAAACATAGGAGAAACACTCTGGGAAGTAGTATTGGGTACAGATTTCATGAATATGACCCCAGAAGCACAGGCAACCAAAGAAAAAATAAACAAATAGGACTATGTCAAACTAAAAAGCTGCTGCACAGCAAAAGAAATAATCCAGAAATCAACCCACACACCTACAGCCATCTGATCTTTGACAAAGGCACCAAGCCTATACACTGAGGAAGAGACTGCCTCTCAGCAAATGGGGCTCGGAAAATTGGATATCCATATGCAGGAGAATGAAACTAGACTCATACCTCTTACCACATACCAAGATAAACTCAAAATGCATTAAAGAATTAAATATATGTCCTGAAAACATAGGAGAAACACTCTGGGAAGTAGTATTGGGTACAGATTTCATGAATATGACCCCAGAAGCACAGGCAACCAAAGAAAAAATAAACAAATAGGACTATGTCAAACTAAAAAGCTTCTGCACAGCAAAAGAAATAATTAACAGAGTTAAAGGATAACCAACAGAGTGGGAGAAAATATTTGCAAAATATACATCTGACAAAGGATTAATATGCAGAATATACAAGGAATTCAAACAACTTTACAGCAAAAAAACAAGTAACCAAGTTAAAAAATGAGCAAAGGAACTGAATAGGCATTTCTCAAAGGAAGATATATGAATGGGCAACAGACACATGAAAAAATGCTCAACATCACTCAGCATTCAGGAAATGCAAATCAAAACCACACTGAGATACCATCTCACTACAGTTAGGATGGCTAATATCCAAAAGACTGAGAATGATAAGTGCTGGTGAGGTTGTGGAGAAAAAGGAACTCTCATACGCTTTTGGTGGGATTGCAAAATGGTGCAGCTTTTATGGAAAATGGTTTGGAGGTTCCTCAAACACTTACAGATAGATCTACCATATGACCCAGCTATCTCACTGCTGGGAATATACCCAGAGGAATGGAAATCATCATGTCAAAAGAATACCTGTACTCCAATGTTTATTGCAGCATTATTTACGACAGTCAAGAGTTGTAACCAGCCCAGATGTCCATCATCAGATGAGTGGATATGGAAAATGTGGTACATCTACACAATGGAATACTACTCTGCTATAAAAAAGAATGAAATACTAATATTCACAGCAATATGGATGGGCTTAGAAAAATTATATTAAGTGAAGTAAGGCACAGAAAGAGAAATACCACATGTTCTCACTTATTTGTGGGACCTACAAATAAATAAATAAATATACAAACAAACGGGGCTGGCAGAGAAGAAGACACAATCACAATTCCTTGAACTTGTTAAGACAAGTGTATAGATGTGATGGTGACAGGTGGGAATGGGAGGGCGAGGGAGGAATCTGTCTGTAAAGGGACACAAAAATCAACTACGTTGTATATTGATAAATTAAAATAAAAAAAAAAATTATTTAGACCCAGGAAGCTAAATACCAAGAGAAACTCTGACAGAAGTTGGAGGTGACCTGCGGCACTATCGTGTGGATGGGAAGAGGTGGGAGTGAGTGCTTCTCATTGCAACCCATTCTATACCATTTTCTATTTCACACACTGCACCTGTATCACATTAAAAATTAGGGTTTTGAAGAAAGAGATGTTGGAAGACAAGTGGAAGGGAAGGAGATACAGAAGAAATTGTGGAAAATAGTGGGAGGGGTGATAATTTACTGGAAAGCAGTTAAGATGCTGTAAATTATCTCAGGTCAGTTTGAAACCCACCAAGTAGCTAGGAGGAGTTTGAAATACTTTCTTGAGGGAAATAGCACATTTCTCTGAGGAATTAATCACATGTTGAATGACAAGACACGAGACAGAGGAGTGAGGAACAATATGAGATGAATCACTAAGAATATTTCTATGGACAAATTAAAGGCCTCTGGAAATTCAAACCAAGTCCTTCTGAGCTGTGGATTCTCCAGGAAGGGAGTCTTTGTGCGGGGGGTGATGGTTGAGTAGGGTCATAAGGACCTCGAGGATGAGGATGGCAGAAAGGTGAAAGTAAGGCCCTCCTGGTGGGCAAAGCTCCCTGGGCCAGGGTGTGGAGGTGACACTGAGTCTGGCCCATAGGAGGGCATAGACTCCCACCCACCTGCAGGGATCGTGTCATACATGAGGCTGCATTCACTGTGCACGAGGTGCGAGGCCAGCCAGCCCTGCCGATGATTCAGTACAAGGTCATGTACTTTTGGATATTTCCATAAACATGTCCTCTCCACGATGGTACTCTTCATTTTGAGGTTGAATATTTCGTTTTCTGGGGAGCTGTCTGACTATTGCAGGATGTTTATGAGGAATCATTAGCATGTTTAATTCCTCACCTCTGCCACGTGATACCAGTAGCGCACCCATCCCCATCCAGCTGAGACACCCAAAATGAGCTCCAGACATTGGCAAATATTCCCCAAGTTTTGGGGAAAGGGCAAAATTGCCTCTACTGAGAACCACTGCTCTCCCAGTGGGAATACTTTATGTAAGCCCCCCATAAACCTCTTGTGTTACCCCTATGGTCAGATGCTGTCCTACTGTGGGCTTACTACAGTTACAGGAAAAATGATGGCATCGAAGTGGAGGGAAAATTGCTGACTCACTGGCAGTGATACAGTGTGGATACATAATGAACCAAGTCAAATGTCACGTGTGCACAGGCATTAACATTTTTAACCACACATATTTTAGGGAAATGGCAAGTTGTGTACTTTCAGGGTTTGGGTGAAGGAGCCAAGTAAAATTACCCAGGGGCTGACACCTGGCTGTGGTTCTACTTCCCAATACCGGCTCCTGGTCCCAACTCATTACCCAGATCCTGGACAGATCATATCATAGCATCAGTCACCCCCGGGTATAAAGGTCACTGAGGTGGCCCAGGCCTTGGATAGCAAGATCCCTAACTACCTTCTCTTCTCACCTGCCTCCTTCCTGACCCCAAGGCCCTCATCCAGGAAAGTAGGAATGGTGGTGCTATCACCCAGGGTGTCATGCTGATGTCTGATTTTAGTCTTAAGTCTGATGTCTGTTTTCACTAAAACTTGAATTTTCAATTAGCTTGTGTTTCTACATCAGTCTGAGAATAAAACTTGTAATACAATCAGTATAGTCTTTGTGGGAGAAAGTCATATTTGCTCTTG
>NW_007733065.1:6787-14537 GCF_000696425.1 Galeopterus variegatus | reverse complement strand
TCCTGGTCCCAACTCATTACCCAGATCCTGGACAGATCATATCATAGCATCAGTCACCCCCAGGTATAAAGGTCACTGAGGTGGCCCAGGCCTTGGGTAGCAAGATTCCTAACTACCTTCTCTTCTCACCTGCCTCCTTCCTCACCCAAGGGCCTCATCCAGGAAAGTAGATATGGTGGTGCTATCACCCAGGGTGTCATGCTGATGTCTGATTTTAGTCTTAAGTCTGATGTCTGTTTTTACTAAAACTTGAATTTTCAATTAGCTTGTGTTTCTAAATGAGTCTGAGAATAAAACTTGTAATACAATCAGTATAGTCTTTGTGGGAAAAAGTCATATCTGCTCTTGAAAATCCATTACAGAATAGTTAATTGAGCACCTAGGATATGGCTGTTATAGAAAGACACGATCACACTTGTGACTTTGAGGTGCATGAATAGAGAGGGGTGGGCCATGGGTTCAGGATCCTGGAGGTGATAGCAGAGAGCTGCTTTTATTATATAATGTCTTGATTGAAAAAAATACAAGATACCAATACTTCTGAGTTTAACAGTGCACTGAAATTAATTTGTATTTATATTCACACAAGAAAACATGTTCATTTGAAAATAGTCTCTAAATGTGTGAATCATATTACGTATTCATTCTACATGTGAGGTTTAGTAAACAAGAGGATTTTCAGAGTTCTTGCAACACCCTGACACCCCAAGGAAAGCCACTACTGGAGGGACCTGCCCCTCCCCCATAGCACTGTGAGAAAGACTTCCAAGACCACGTTCCTGTGTACCACCCTAACCTCATGTCCCTGCTCATGTGGTATAAAAATGGTATAAAAACTAGAACTGTTTTTATACCATTCATTTATGTGTCACGTTGGGTCACACACTTGTACCCTTTGCCTGTCTGTCCTCCCTTGCCTATGTCAGCTGACAACCTCATGTGTAGCTTCATTTCACGTCTACTCTGTGAATCTCTCTCTGACACCCATTCACCACACACACACACACACACACACACACACACACACACACACACATCTCTTTGTTTTCATCACTTTACATGTCTGTGACATAGTATGAAAATCATAGGGTTAATATGAGATAAAATTATATTAATTGACAATATAAAGTACTCAAGGAACATTAGCTATCATTTCTATTATGTTTAACACTACTAACAGTTTCCATTTATCAAGAACCCCCATGTGCTGGGCCTTATGCTGGAAGGTTTCCATGTGCTGCCTCATATATCACTCCCTAGAACCCAAGAAGGTAGAGAGTGTTACCACCACTTAAGGTGGGGATGGGAAATGCCCTACCTAGTGGTCCTTTGTTTAGAGTCAAAGCTTCAATCCAGGATAAACATATCAGTATCTCTGCTAGTTCAACCCATGCAGTCCACATTTCCTCATCCCCACTCCTGCAGCAGCAAATTTCTAGTGAATTGCAGAAGCAGGAAGTAGAAGTCAAGCCTTTCACATCAGACTTAGAGACCTGCATGCATCTCCAAAATAGTCACCTTGAGACCCATCTGGATATTTCTTTATCTCTCCAAAGCTGGAGATTCCAGGTCATTCATTCATTGCTTTTACTTTTATAAAAATAATCACAGTAGGTTCATGCTCTCTGTGATTTCTTCAGGAGCTACTGTTGAAGAATGTGAGGAAGGACCAGGTGAGACTTGAGAGGCTGGGGGCACCGGAGTAGCAGGTGGTAGAACTGTAAACAGGAGCAAGCCCTGTATTTTCACCCCCATTGGACGTCCTCTCCCAGCACTGTTGACACCTCTGAAGACAAGACACCTCCAGCTGTCAGCTCTCTCCATGATTCACATTCTCCATTTCTTTTGTGCTGAAGATGTCAACAATATGTAACAACCTCTGTTTGAAAGTGAAAATACATTGACCTTTTAGCGAGCACGAAGGATTTACTTGTGCTCGTTTTCTTTTCTTCAGCTCTTGTTGCCAATCCCTTGACTGTCGCTCTAACACGGGACCCCTCATTTCTTTCCTACTTAGGGTAGATAGCCAAAGTTTGTACCTGTTAATCCACCACTTTTTCCATTTTCTTTGCCACCCTCCACCAATAGTAACCATTATTCTACTCACTACTCCTATGAGGGCCATTTTTAAAATTTAAGATTCCACATGTGAGTGGGATCATGGGGTATTTGTCTTTCTGTGCCTGGCTTACTTCACTTAACATGATGGTCTCCAGTTCCATCCGTGTTGCTCCAAATGACAGGATGCTTTTATTTTATAGCTGTATAGTACTTCATTCTGTATACATGCCACAGTTTTTAATTCATTCATTCATTGATGGGCATTTAGACTGATTCCATCTCTTGCGTCTTGTGAATAGCATTGCCATGAACGTGGGAGTGCAGATGTCTCTTCGATATGTTGACTTCATTTCCTTTGTGAATATACCCAGTAGAGGGTTAGTGGGTCATAGAGTAGTTTTACTGTTAGATTTCTCAGGGAAACTCATATTGTTTTCCACCATGGCTGTATCAATTTACATTCCCACCAGCAGTGCAGGAGAGGTCTTCTTCTCCACATCCTTGCCAACCTTTATTATTTTCTGTCTTGTTAATAATGGCCATTCTAAGTGGGGTGAGGTGATATCTCATTGTGGTTTTAATTTGCATTTCCCTGATGATCAGTGATGTTGAGCATTTATTCACGTGCATTTTGGACATCTGTATGTATTCCTTTGAGAAATGTTTGTTAAATGGCTTTCTTTTCCCTACACAATCTACCTCAATATGCAAATAGGGAGATTAGAATAAGCAGCTCTGGACTGACTTCTGGTCAAGATAATGAAATAGACAGTCCCCAGCATCACTCTTTCCCACAAGTCAACCAATTTAAAACCATTAAAAAACAACAACAGCCAAGCTGGGGCCGCTAGAGCTCAGTGGAAGAGGAGGAGAGACCTACAGAGTGCATGAAGGTGGGAGAAGCCATTATGAGAGAAAAAAAAAAAAAACTGCTCCAACCATTTTGAATCCCTGCCACTTCCAGGCTGGAGCTGCTGAGCACACAGAGCAGGGGCTGGCAAAAGCCACAGTGGTGCCCTTCAGATGAAGTTGCTTGGAGGCAGCAGGGGAGAAGAGGACCTTGGTGGCCCCCATGCTAGCAAGACTACTAATAGGGTTCCTGTGGACCAACATAGGACTGAGGAGCCACAACAACTGAAAAAAGGAGCCACTCAGAGGCTGCTGAGTCATCACAAGGGACCGAAGGATGGCCTGTCCCATGGGAAGTGTTTGGAGCATGGGCGGTGGGGGAGATGGGCCTACTGGGGGAACACTGGGGCACAGCAAGGACAGCTGATGTGACTTCCAATCAGCATAGGACCACTCAGAGTAGACTAGTCAAGAATATAGAATTGCATGGGGTGCAGTTTGATGAAAAGACTCAGGCCCAGACCAGTGTTTCTACACAACCCAGGTGCATCGGATTTCACTAGACCCTGAATTACCTATAAAGTCAGCCATTAAAACCTGAGCTGCAGAAAAAGCCTTCCCTAGGGAATCAGCAGCAAAGCAGCAATTTAGCCCAACTGCAGAGCTCAAGTACCCCACAGGAAGTCCCCCCATTTTAGAAGTAAGCAAAGGACAACAAATTACTTCCAATGCAGAGTTTAAGTGGTGGGAACAGCAAATAATCCAACACAGAACTGAAAGAAAAAACAAAGTACGCACAACCAAAGTTTCATATGAAGTAGTAAAGGTCTAATTTCACCAAAGAACACCTATAACACCTAGAAGGACTAGAAGTCCCCTGGGTTACCAAGACAGAAAGGGGGGAGGGCCAGGGGCCTCAGCCATGCCCTCTGACACACACAACCACTCCCGAGGGTGGGGGCCTTAGCCATGTCCCCTCGGCATGAACAACCAGCCCAGCGATGACCACCAAACCACTGCAGGAAGTGCCCCAGGCTCCTCTGAGTTGTGGTGGTGGGGGCTGAGTGGCGGTGGGTGTCTGAGGGCCTGTCCATGCCCCCCCCACAGCCAGCCCAGTGACGACCTCCAAGTAGCTGCAGGAAGCACCCTGGCCTCTTTCAAGCTGGGGTGGTAGGGGGCCTCAGGCCTCAGTCACATCCCCCCAACATGAGCAACCAGCCCAGTGATGACCACTGAGCTGCTTCAGGAAGGACCCTGGGCTCTCCCAAGCTGGGGTGGTAGGAGGACTCAGGTCTCCTGCCTGACATGAGCAACCAGCCTGGTGACAACCACTCAGCTGCCACAGGAAGCACCCCAGGCTCTCCTGAGCCAGGGTGGTGGGAGACCAAAGGCCTTGGCCTTGCTCCCCTGACACATGTAATCAGCCCAGCCATGACCACCAAGCCACAGCAAGAAGGGGTATGGTTCCTGAGCTGGGTTGGTGGGGGGTGAGGGCTTTTGCGACACCCCCTGACATTTTCACCTAACCTGGCAATGACCAAGCCACTGCTCGAAGCCCCTGCTCGAAGCCCCCTGGTCTTCCCTGTGGGAATGAGGGGGGTGCCACAGGCCTCAATCCCACCCCTCCTCCTTCCTCCTTTGTCCATCACATTTCCTCTCCTCACCCCTCTACTCCCTCTCCCAACTGCTATGCAACATCATAGAATGTAAAAAAAAAATTAATAAAACAAATAAAAAGAACATGCAGCTCTGTTTAATAATCACAACTTCACATTGACTTAAAAGGTTTCTCTTTTCTTTCCCTCCTGATGCTTCCACTGATTCTCCATAGGATAACTAGTCATGGAGGATAGAAAACAAACAAACAAACAAAAAACAAGGTTATAAGAGTGATTTTAATTGACAAAACTCTTCAGTGGCTGTTCTAGGCTCTGTGGGCTTTGCAGATGCTCTCTCCCATGGGACACTTTCATGGATCTCAGAAAGTCTACGTTACTGAGATATCTCTCCTTTTTGATGTCTTAAAAATTATTCAAAAGACAACAAAGAAGTCCCGAAAAATAAAAGCATGATAGGTGGAAAAATTAGTAAAGAAGTGGAAGACAAAAATAATGGAAAAAAAATAGTGTACACATAGAGGAAAAGTTAAAGAAATGAAAACTATAGAAGTAAAGAGAAGAGTTCGAAAAGATTAATTCAGGATGTTCAACTACAGAATTCTGAATGAGAAAGAAATTATACGGTGAGTACAAAACGCCCAAAATTACACAAGAACATCCCCAAAATGAAGGATTTGAGATCAAAAAGGCCCACTCATTCCCCATACAAAAACATCATGGTGAAAATTTGGAACATCTTCTTAAAGAACTTTCTTCTAAAGGGAACACTAGATCATATCCAAGGATGAGGAATAAAAATAGCATCGACACAAGCAGCTTGAATGCAAAGCAACGGTGCTGAAAATTTGTAGGATTTTCACCCTCTAATTCTATAGAGATAGAGTTCTACAATCAGCCAACTGTCACTCAAGCATGAAGATAGAGGTATATTCAGACATGCAAACTCCCCCATATTTTAACTTCAAGCATGCTTTTCTCAGAAAGGCATTGGAAGATATTCTCTACTAAGGATGGAGTAGAAGGGGAAAGAGAAAGGCCTGAGGTTCAAAGCAAAGGATTTAACATAGGAGTAAGAGATGTCTGAAAGTGATGCTGACCAGAGACCTGTACTCAAAATTATTTAGACCCATGAAGCTAAATACCAGGAGAAACTCTGAAATAAGTTGGGGGTGATATGGGGCAATATCGCGTGGATTGGAGGAGACAGGGAATGAGTGTTTGCCATTGCAACCTATTTTAAACTATTTTTTTTCACACTTTGCACATATAGCACATTGAAAAATTAAACTTTTGTTTTGTTTTGTTTTGGTGGCTGGCTAGCATGGGGATCCTCACCCTTGAAGTTATTGCAAGACTGTGCTCTAACCAACCAAGAGAATGGGAAAGAAAAAAACACCATTGGTAGAGAAGATATGCAAGTGAGAAAGACAAAGAAACTATACCATACCACCTCAAAAAACCAGGAACACTGAAGGCAAACAATAAAAGGGGAAGAAAGGAGCAAGAGAGATTTAAAACAAACATATGAAAAGCAATTAAATGTCAGGAATAAGATAATACCTTTCAACAACAACCCTAAATGTACATGGATTAAATTTCCCACTCAAAAGACACAGACTGACCAATTTGGTTGAAAAGCTAGGCTCAACTCTATGCTGACTGCAAGAGACTCACTTCACCCGTAAAGACACACACAGACTAATAATGAAAGGATGGAAAAAGATATACCACATAAATGGAAGCCAAAACCAAGCAGGAGTATCTGCTCTTATGTCAGGTAAAATAGACTTCAAACTAAAAACCATAAAAACAGACAAAGAGGGCCATTACATAATGGTAAAGGGATCTAACCAGCAAGAAGACATAACAGTCATAAATATGCATGCACCCAACACTGGAGCACCCAGATATATAAAGCAAACACTATTAGACCCCAAAAAAGAGATAGACCCCAATACAATAATACTTGGGGACCTGAACATCCTTCTCTCAGCATTGGACAGAACATCTAGGCAACAAATGAACAGAGAAACAGAAAATTTAACCTACCAGATTTGTTAGATATCTACAGAACATTTCATCCAACAACTACAGAATATACATTCTTCTCATCAGTACATGGAATTATCTCCAGGATAGATCACACATCACAAATCAAGTCTCAACAAAGTTTTAAAAATTGAAATCATTTCAAGTTTCTTTTCACACTGCAATGGAATAAAACTAGAAATCGATCACAAGCAAAACTCTGGAAATTATACAAACATATGGAAATTAAGCAACATGCTTCTGAATGACCCATGAACCCAAGAAGAAACTGCAAAGGAAATCAAAAAAATTTCTTGAAACTAATGAAAATAAAGACACTTCATACCAAAACCTGTGGGATACAGCAAGAGCAGTAGTAAGAGGGATGTTTATTGTAATAAATACATCAAAAGAATTGAAAGATTTCAAATAAACAACCTAATACTACATCTCAAAGAACTAGAAAAGCAAGAGCATTCCAATCCTGAAATTAGTCAACAGAAAGAAATAATTAAGATTATTATCACTAGATAACTAGAAACTAGACTCATACCTCTCACCACATACTAACATCAACTCAAAATGGATTAAACACAAATATAAACCTGAAACTATAAAACTCCTAAAAGAAAACATAGGGGAAACACTTTAGGAAGTAGGGCTGGGCAAAGACTTTCTGAATATGACCCGCAAAGCACAGGTAACAAAGGAAAAAAAAAAAAAGGGATTATATACAACTAAAAAGGTTCTGCACAACAAAGGAAACAATTAACAGAGTGAAAAGACAACCTACAGACTGGGAGAAAATATTTGCAAACTCTGCATCCAACAAGGGATTAAGATCTAGAATATACAAGGAACTCAAACAATGTAACAGCAAAAACCAAATAGCCCAATTAAAAAATGGGCAAATGAGCTTAATAGGCATTTCTCAAAGGAAGACGTACAAATGGCCAACAGACACATGAAACAATGCTCAACATCACTCAGCATCAGGTAAATGCAAATCAAAACCCACGTTGAGATATCATCTCACCACTGTTAGACTGGCTACTATCAAAAAGAATAACAAATGCTGGCGAGGATGTGGAGAAAGGGGAGCCCTCCTACCATGTTGGTGGGACTGTAAAGCAGTGCAGTCATTATGGAAAACAGTATGGAGGTTCCTCAGACAGCTACAGATAGAACTTCCA
>NW_007733065.1:4684-5389 GCF_000696425.1 Galeopterus variegatus | reverse complement strand
AGGATGAGGATGGCAGAAAGGTGGAAGTAAGGCCCTCCTGGTGGGCAAAGCTGCCTGGGCCTGGGTGTGGAGGTGAGACTGAGTCCATCCCATAGGAGGGCAAAGATGCCCACACACGTGCGGGGATCTTGCCTTCCGTGAGGCTGCATTCACCATGCACTAGGTGCGAGGCCAGCCAGCACTGCTGATGTTTCATTACAAGGCTAAATTCTTTTCAATATTTCCATACACATGGCATTTCATCTGCAGCACACTTCATTTTGAGGTTAAATGTCCCTTTTTCTGGGCAGCTGTCTGACAACTGTAAGATGTTTATCAAGATTTAGTAGGATATTTAACTCCTAGCCTCTAGCACTTGATACCAATAGCACAACCATGCCTATCCAGTTGGGACAACAGAAAACGACTCTAGACATTGACAGATGTTCTCCAAGTTTTCAGGGAAGGTGAAAATTGCCCCTGCTGAGAACCACTGCTCTGGCAGTGGGGATACTTTACATAAGCTCCCCACAAACCTCTTGTAATTCCCCTGTGGACCAGAGGCTCACCACCATGGGCTGACTACAGTTACCAGGAAAATGTTGGCATCGAAGTGAAAGGAAAATTACTAACTCATTGTCATAGATATTGGTATAGATACATAATGAACCAAGTCAAATGTCACACGTGCCCAGGCATTAACATTTTTTTTTGTTTGTTTTTGGG
>NW_007733065.1:2569-3099 GCF_000696425.1 Galeopterus variegatus | reverse complement strand
ATTTTAGTCTTAAGTCTGAAGTCTGTTTTTACAAAAACTTAAAGTTTCAATTAGCTCATATTTCTAAATAGAACTGGTAATAAAACATGTAATACAATCAATAAAATCTTTGCAAAAGAAGTCATATCTGCTCTTGAAAATTCATTACACACTAGTTAACTGAGCACCTAGGATATGACTGTTATATAAAGGCAAGACCACAGTTGTGCCCCCAAAGAGTATAGATAGAGAGAGAGGGGCCATTGGTCCAGAGTCCTGGAGATGACAGCACAGTACTGCTTTTATTATATATTCCCTTGATTGAAAACAAGTAATAGACGCCAGTAATTATGAGCTTAACAATGCACTAGGAATTAATTTGTATTTATAGTTACATAAGAAAATATGTCCACTTTAAAATACTCTCTAAATGGAGTATCGAGTGGGAAAAAAGTAAATAAAATAGTCTCTAAATGTGTGAATCACATTACATATTCACTATACACGAGAGGTTTGGTAAACAAGAGGATTGTCGGGGTCCTTGCAACACT
>NW_007733065.1:0-1380 GCF_000696425.1 Galeopterus variegatus | reverse complement strand
TAGAACCCAAGAAGGTAGAGAGTGTTACCACCACTTAAGGTGGGGATGGGAAATGCCCTACGTAGTGGTCCCTTGTTTAGAGTCAAAGCCCGAATCCAGGATAAACATATCAGTATCTCTGCTAGCTCAACCCATGCAGTCCACATTTCCTCATCCCCACTCCTGCAGCAGCAAACTTCTAGTGAATTGTGGAAGCAGGAAGTAGAAGTCAAGCCTTTCACAGGCCGGCCTGGTGGCGCACTGCTACAGTGCGCCGCTTGGGAGCGTGGTGGTGCTCCCGCCGAGGGGTTGGATCCCACATACAGACCGGTTCCCGCTCACTGGCTGAGCGAGGTGCGGGCGCGACACCGAGGGTTGCAATCCGTTGCCGGACACGAAAAAAGACAAAAAGGAAAAAAAAAAAAGAAGTCAAGCCTTTCACATCAGACTTAGAGATCTGCATGCATCTCCAAAATTGCCACCTTTCGACATTTCTGGATACATCTCTAGCTCTCCAAAGCTGGAGTTTGTAGGCCATTCACTGATTTTACTGTTGTAAAAATAATCACAGTGGGTTCCCGCTCTCTGAGATTTCTTCAGGAGCTACTGTTGAAGAATGTGAGGTGGGACCAGGTGAGACTTGACAGGCTGAGGGCACTGGGGTGGCAGCAGGTAGGAACTGTAAACAGGAGTGAGACCTGTATTTTCACCCCCACCGGACGTCCTCTCCCAGCACTGTTGACACCTCTGAAGACAAGACACCTCCAGCTGTCAGCTCTCTCTATGATTCACATCCTTCATTTCCTTTGTGCTGAAGATGTCAACAACATGTATCAACCTCTGTTTGAAAGTGAAAATACATTGAGATTTTAGCAAGTACAAGGGTTTACTTGTGCTGGTTTTCTTTACTTCAACTGTTGTTGCCGGTCCCTTGACTGCTGCTCTAATGCAGGGCCCCTAATTTCTTTCCTTGACAAGATTTGCTGATCTCTGCCTAGACTCTCTTCCTCAATCCACTTCTTCTACCATCTACTTATACACAAGGAAAAGGCCAATATGCTGAAAACAAAGCTATGATTTAGTCACGTGCTTACTTAAACAAACCTTCAATGGCTCTCCTTAATTTTTTTCTTTTTCTTATTTTAACATTTCTTTGTATATATTTGTGGGGTACAGTGTGTTGTTTCAATACATGCATACACTGTGTAATGATTCATTTAGTGTAGACAGCATTGCTTTGTTTTTTTTTTTTCAAAACAAAACAAAAATTTATTTTTTTTATTTATTTTTTTTTATACGATTCCATTTATTTTTTTTTATTTTTATTTTTTTATTTTTTCTTTTTTTTATTTTGTCAATATACAATGTATATGATTATTATGGCCCACCACCGACACTTCC
>NW_007733064.1:117916-118685 GCF_000696425.1 Galeopterus variegatus | reverse complement strand
GCCTTATTTTTGAGGTTAGAAAAAAATCAGGAAAACCAAGGAGGAGAGGTCTCAGGAGATTCAGCACAGGACTACAGGGGTAGGAATCTCTCTGCCTTCCACTATTTAAAGGACTTCATCATGATTATACTTCAACAGCTATATCTAAGCTAACAAATGAGAATAACAACCAATACCAGCAGCCATAAAGACAAAAATCAGGCAGAATGTCTGAACACATGCCATATGAACACATGCCAATTAAACTGGAGGAAGAAAAGATGAACACTTGAATAAAAATATTTTGTGAAGCAGTTGAGGAGATGAAATGCAGGCACAAAATTTTTATGGTGTTAAAAGACATAATTTCCCATGTAAGGATAAATACAAATTAAAAATAATAGGCTAAATTTTCCCTGTTGAAAATAAGGGAAGATATTTCCCTTCCCTCCTTTTTATCAGAGCATTTACCTTAGAAAACTTGTAATTACAAGTGCTTTCTCCTCCTAACGTCGGTGCGCGCCTTGTTCCAACTTGCAAAACTACCTCCTGTCATAAAGATAGAAGTTTGTTCTTCCTGTGGACAAAGCCACTTATCTCATTCAATGATGACCCCAATTACCAGATAAAGTTAGGATGAATTAAATGCGACAAACAGTGCTGTCAAGTCCTCTTACTTGAATCTAGTTATTGTTTATGGGTTGTATCTTCTTGGCTATGTAAAAGAGTGAGATTTCCTTCTGTTTTTGTAATCTCTTAGTGGACTGCCTATAATGTGCATTACATTCTG
>NW_007733064.1:115421-116812 GCF_000696425.1 Galeopterus variegatus | reverse complement strand
ATAACTTTCTAGAACTAGAACTACAAAGGGAAAACATCCAAATTTTCATCTATGAACATTTGAATTTAGAAATAAGGATAATAAATAACATGTACTGAACACTTACCAGGTCTTATGCTGAATGCTTTTCACATGTAATTCTATTTACTACTTCAGAAATGTCACCTAGCATTCGATAACTTTGCTCAAGCACTGAGGACTGTATGACTCCTGAGTTCCAGAGCCATGCATGCCTATCATACATAATAAGGAGATATTTCATTATTTTAAATATTCCAGTGTAAATTATGAATTACTTACTGGAATTAAGTCCATTAAAATTTTTCATTAATACAAACAGGCAAAGCCTACTTCCAAGAAGGCTCAGTAGTCTAGAATTAATGAAGATTTAAAATGCTCTGAGTATATGCCAACTAAAGCAATAAGCAAAACAAAAGATGTTCGTAAAGGTGGAAAGTATTTTGAAAACACTTTACTCAGCATGTTGATTCTTAGGGTAGCTGGATCCTGTTTTCTCTTTCAAGAAGAGTCGTCTTAAAAGAAGAAAAGGCTTAATGACATCTGAGACAGGCATCTTTTACAGTTTGAAATAGGGCCCTGGAAGAAAGGTGTGCTGAAAAGAAATATATGAACCAATTAAGAAGTGAGGACAGCTAGTGGGCTGGGTAAGCGGATCTCACTAAAGTAATCTTTAACCTGATAGATATTGCCAGAATCTTCTGAGCCTGATGATACCAAACGCACAAGTTGTTACTGCCAACCAATGATGGGAAAGCAAACACTAGTGAATTCCAGTTGGCAGGGAGCAACAGGCCAAATGCCTGGTTCTGAAAGAAAATTTAGAGGTGGAATATGAATTTCGGAGAGGACAACTTGTGCAACCCTGGTTGCTGAAGTAGACTAAGCCACAGAAGGGAAAACAAGAACACAACAAAAGACTACAAAGGCTGCTGAAGGAGTTCTTGCAGAGTTGAATAGATGCTGCCCACCAGGAAGGCAATGGCAGCAGGCAGATCAATTTGGCCCTTGACAATGTGATATGGAGTGCTTTTTGTTGAACAAATGCATTATGCTATTCATCAGGCAACCAGACTGAGAAGCAAACACCATTAGGGCCTATAAAGTGGCTAACCACTGACTAGAATATAACTGGTAGCAGTGTGAGAGGGCATCCAGATTTACAGTCAGGACTCAAGGTCAATAAATGTCATGAGCAGAAGAATGTATACTGCTGCCTCTTTTACCTTTCTGAAAAACAAACTTGATCATATTAGTTTCTGCTTACAAGCCTCCATTAACATCCTATTTATCTAAAATTAAACAATTTCAACATGGCATTCCAGACCTTTTAAATTTGATGCTGGCTTAGCTCACCAGTTTGATCTTCTGTC
>NW_007733064.1:35136-114888 GCF_000696425.1 Galeopterus variegatus | reverse complement strand
GCCTCTTTTACCTTTCTGAAAAACAAACTTGATCATATTAGTTTCTGCTTACAAGCCTCCACTAACATCCTATTTATCTAAAATTAAACAATTTCAACATGGCATTCCAGACCTTTTAAATTTGATGCTGGCTTAGCTCACCAGTTTGATCTTCTGTCACGTCCTTTGCAGACATCATTTTTTCAGTCTCAAGAACATCATTGACTTTCTCTGAAGTCACCATCCTCTTTCAAACCCCTGTGGACCTCTGTTCTTGCAAGGTTCAAACCAGATGTATTCAGCTAGACTCCACAGACTCAGTGATGCAGAAATGATTGCTCCATAGGATCTAAATATAACATCTTCTAAATAATATTGTACCATAAATACTTGGTATTATATTACTAATATTGATAATATCCAGCATCAGAATATTTGGCTCCATGGATCTTTTTAAACATATTTTTTTTTTCTGTAGGCATATGAATTATATTCTGTGTGTGTGTGTGTGTGTGTGTGTGTGTGATGTAACCAGAGTGTGAGTGGATTAGAGGAAGAGTATAGTTAAATGAGGCTTTTTCAATCACATCCAAACAGTTAATATGATTATAATTTCCATATAAATTTGTATCAATTATTTTAATTACAAAACAATTAACCTTTCTGTTACCCAGATAACAAGAATTTTCCAAAGGAACCTAGGAATTTGATCTTTTAGACACTGTATTAAATGTCTTATCACATGATCTTTTTCCTCTTTTAGCAAAAATAGATGTGATAATGTTTAAGAGTAAAGTTTCTCACATATACTTGACAAAAAGATGGGGGTAAGTGTAAAAATTTTTACATCTTCAAATAAATCAATTCCTTTAGAAAGACTACAGTTGTATTTTTAATTTTATAAGTATATATATTTTATTCTGACAAGTACATATCTGCTTTGTTTTTATCGGTTTACTGAATGTTCTATCAATGCTTCAAAATGGAAACCCAGCACCAGAGATGCGTGAGAGTTAGAGCACATGAAAGGAAGGACGCACCTGTGCCTTCTGTATTGAAGCTTCAAGCACTATTGCTTACCAGGAACCTGAACTTGGACGTATGATGCTGGAGTTGACACAAAATTTCTCTTGGGCCTTAAAAGTTATTTTGCAGAAAGTTTTCTTAAAGTCTGTGAAATTGACTTTTGTTTGGGAAAAAGTGTAAGGTGGAGCATGGGAGGAGGAGCTAAGGACCTGATTCGTCTTGACATTTCATACTTGATGGTGCACATCCGGCTGCATATGAGCCAGAAAGTACCTTTTCCAGGAGAGGCACTTTTCCTTACAAAACCCGAAAGTGTTATTTTTATGGCATCATCTGAAAATCTTTCATCACCACTTACCTATGTTTGCATGAGGTTTAGACTTACTCTTTTTTACTCCAGGGCAGCAAGCATCTTCAGATGCTACAAATACAGGAAGGAAAAGCGGAATTATAATAGCTTAAAGTAACAGATGTTTGTTCTCTAGCACTGATAATAAGAGGATGGATACAAAAATATTGAGTCTGCAGAGTTTTAATCCAATCTCTTCGCCACATATCTGCCTCCCTACCACTGCTAGCTCCAACAGCATGTGTGTCTACAGCAGTGGTGAATGTATCTAGAGAACAAAGGTCAAGGACAGGAGGGCTACAGCTTCACTCTACTCCGACACCATAAAACCATATACACAGGTTTTTGAGGTAAGCTTAAATATGAAGCTGCTTGCTCCTGGTCTAACACTGCTAGTTAAAGCTCTGAGAAGAAAACTAAACATATATTGGCTATCCATAATGTCCTAGAACTACACTAGGGATTTTCTCAGTTATGATCTTATTTAAACCTCAAAAGAGGTTAATATTATTGGCATTTTGACTTTTAAGGAAACCAAGGATTCTCTGAATTAAGCTACACAAAATTTTAGGAAATGAATTGACTTAAACATTTGGCTCAGTGCTGTCAAGCCCACAATAGGTAATCTTATCTGATCTCATATAACAATAATAGAAAGTAAATTCAAGCCTGAGGCTGGGTGCTGATCTGCAGGGTATTTTCCTGTTTTCTTTGCTGCTGGCTATTCGAGGAACTAGCCAGCAGGAATGCAGCTAGCATTAGCTAGCTGTTAGCACACAAGGAACTCTCCTTATCTAAATGTAAAGTACCAGATTAATTACAAGTTCTTTGATCTCAATGGTCAAAGGAATTCTAACAAAGCCTTAATTCTCAAGGGAGGATTTCTGCAAAGAGGAGTAATCCACGATTATAGCGACCTCAATCTTAAAGAGCCTTTTTGGAACAAGAATAGGCATCAGGATAGAACTCACCTCTAAAAGAATGGAATGTCTTTCAGAGCCGGCATGGATGGACAGGGGATTACTTTTATTCCAGAGGCTGACTCTGGTGAGAGAAGATCTAATGACTCATCTAAGAATCCTCTATCATTCCTCTTTTGAGACAACCTAGATAAATATCTGGAAAGATTGCCTTGATGATGCTGCTCTAAATAATCACTGCCATATGTTGACTTGTAATTGTAATAAGTATTTAAAATGAGCCTTCCTGTGAAGACTGTGTTATGAGCTTTGGAGGTGGACCCTGGAAGTTTATTCATGGGTTTATGTACTCATTCAGCAATGTTTACTGAGTCTCTTCGCTGTGGGAGCACTGGTCCAATGTAGGGACATTCCCCTGAATGAAAGCTCTGCCTACTGAGCTTACATTCTAATGGAAGGAGACAAATAATACAAGGATGAAAATATATCTATATCTATACCTCACATCTTCATAAGTGCAATAAAAGAAACAAAAAGAGGGGTGGGAGAATCTGGAAAGATGGTGTATTATCTGGACAAGGTGGTCAGGGAGGTTTAGTGCTGAGTAATGATAAGGTGCTTTACCTGCTAGGAGCACAGGGGTGGGTATGGGGGGAGCAGTACTGCAGGCACAGAAAAGAATAAGAGAAAATGTCTTAAGACTGGCAGGAAAAACATTGGAATGTCTCAGGAATAGGAAGAAAGCCAGTGTGGTCTGAGCATAGAGAATAAAATAGAAAGTGGAGGCAAGTGAGATGTGAAATAGAAGATACAGACAACTAATATAGGTCTTGGTAGGCCGTGGTGAAGAGCTCAAGCACAGGAAAGATGTTTTTGTAGTGGATGTGTATATGTTGTCTATTTGCACATGTGTTTGGTGGGTGGCAGAGGGTAACCTTTGTTCCTGAATTTTTAGAAATAGCCAAATGTATTGTGAAAGGTGCAATCAGTTGAGAGGAGTAGAATGGTAATAATTATTCAGTTTTCAAGCAATAAAATTGCTAATATAATATTTCAAGACATTAGAAAAACAATACTTCAGACTAGAAGTTACTATGTTCCCCTGAATGAAAGCTCTGCCTACTGAGCTTACATTCTAATGGAAGGAGACAAATAATACAAGGATGAAAATATATCTATATCTATACCTCACATCTTCATAAGTGCAATAATTCCCCTGAATGAAAGCTCTGCCTACTGAGCTTACATTCTAATGGAAGGACACAAATAATACAAGGATGAAAATATATCTATATCTATACCTCACATCTTCATAAGTGCAATAAAAGAAACAAAAAGAGGGGTGGGAGAATCTGGAAAGATGGTGTATTATCTGGACAAGGTGGTCAGGGAGGTTTAGTGCTGAGTAATGATAAGGTGCTTTACCTGCTAGGAGCACAGGGGTGGGTATGGGGGGAGCAGTACTGCAGGCACAGAAAAGAATAAGAGAAAATGTCTTAAGACTGGCAGGAAAAACATTGGAATGTCTCAGGAATAGGAAGAAAGCCAGTGTGGTCTGAGCATAGAGAATAAAATAGAAAGTGGAGGCAAGTGAGATGTGAAATAGAAGATACAGACAACTAATATAGGTCTTGGTAGGCCGTGGTGAAGAGCTCAAGCACAGGAAAGATGTTTTTGTAGTGGATATGTATATGTTGTCTATTTGCACATGTGTTTGGTGGGTGGCAGAGGGTAACCTTTGTTCCTGAATTTTTAGAAATAGCCAAATGTATTGTGAAAGGTGCAATCAGTTGAGAGGAGTAGAATGGTAATAATTATTCAGTTTTCAAGCAATAAAATTGCTAATATAATATTTCAAGACATTAGAAAAACAATACTTCAGACTAGAAGTTACTATTTTTGTCTAGCTTTCAACATATTTAATATCTACTTTTCTGTTATACAAAGTATTATAGAATAGGTATTGGTTCAGCTGGGCTTTAAAGAATGGCTAGGACTTGAAGATAAGAAGGGAATGGGTCAAGAAGGAATATCACGAATGCAATCTCACCAATCTGTTTGCGTTAGAACGTCCAGGTTTACACCATTATTTTTGCCCAGTAATTAACGGTAGTTCCTTTCACTCACAAAAGTGCTCAGGTTTGGGCAATAAATTAGACCGTCAGCCTTAATCATGAACAAAGGCATGGAGGCAGGAAAACATATGCTTCTATCAGGAACAGCAAAAGTTCCCACTAAGGTTTGCTGTGTCAAGCATACAAGGGGTGCAGTGTGATCCAGCATGCAAAAGTCAGGGCAAACCTGAGAGCAGAGGCCCTGCAACAGGCCCTGTAGCCTGGGAAATTAGACTTTGAATCTTTAACCTGGGGAGGGAGGGGACATTGGTAATATGTGAGGAGGGTAATGTTAATGAGCACCATGTTTCAAAGTAAAAAAATCAGCCAGTAGTTTTTCAATCGCTGCATCTGTTCCGTGTCAAGTTGACTCACCACTTTTCTGCCCACCAATTATCTATCCAAAACAGAGAGATGACCTAAATTCCTGTCTTTCAAGTCTCACTTTACTAGGGGCTTTATCAGTTGCTCAACTTTAAATAAGAAATTACTGTTTGTAGAAGATACATTAGTCTATAAATACTTCCATTAATGCATGCTAACTTGAGATACTTATAGATCACCTAAAAAGATTTGTTAAAAAAGAAAGGTGACAAAGAAAGAGAACACAAGTATAATTATTTCTGGAGATATTACCTCGCAATGGACTATGTAAACAGTCTTTCAATGATCACTTTTAAAAGCAATATTATCATGTTTAATCTACCTACACGGCAAATGTTAAAAATGTTTTAATGCTTTGTAAAAGGGTATCTGTGATTTGGGATGATTTCCAATTAGAGCATCACATATAGATTAAAAAAGTACTGCATCACAAATAACTTACATGAAAATGAAAATGATATGCTAAGGAAGGCTTTTAAATGACCCAAAGATTGGCTGCAAAGATACTGATGTTAAGACTCTGATGAAGACATTAAATATATGAGATGAGTAGGGAAAAACACTATTTAAATGTATCTATCCAATTTAGTTAATATTATAAGTGGATATTTGGTTATTAAATATATATTCTTAAATGTCTTTATAATCAAGTTTGCTAAACATTTTTTTCTGGACCTTCTTATTAGAAATAAATTAGTTATTCACTTTGCATTCTGGATTGTATTACACTGAGGAATGGTTAGTAGAGGACAAAATGGAAATGCTCCTCCTCTGAAAAAAAGCAACTTATGCCAATTCAGGGCTACCCTTTTTCTTAGAAATTTCTCTAAACTGAGTTGAAATCTAGAACTTTTTATACTTCTGTTTGCTCTTTTTGATCTCTTGAGTCACATAAAACTTTAGTATCTCTTCATTATGATAGCCATTTAAATATTAAATAAATAAACACATTTTTTAAGCTAAAACCTGTTTCATCATTTTTTTTTTCTGAGTTAAACCACGTTTCACACCTATCACCATCATGTATTCTCGTTCTGATGAATTCTACTTTGCAAATATTCCTCTTAAAAACTGTCTACAATTTTTTTTGGTGTTGTTTTATCATAGCAGAGAGAAAATAATCATCACCCTATTGGTTCTGGGTGAAAATGTACATGAATAGCAGCTATGAGAGGATATTCCACTCTTGACTCCTCTTTAACTTGTAGTCAACGAAGACCTCTAGGACTACATCACATGTATTTCTGAACGCTTATGAGTAACATCATTGACCATTTTAAATTAGCTGTTAAAATTTTTAATTGAAAAAACTAGTCAAATGCAGCCCATTATTCAAGTTTATCTACACCTGTTTGTTCCAAACACCTCTCTCCCGAGTCCTTTCTCCTGCAAATTTGATGAGCATGTTATTGGCATACCCATCTACATTCACTGATAAAATGATCCTGCCTCAGTTTAGAACCTTCTTCCAATTTAATACCAATCCATTAAATTAGCATTTTGAGGATTCAACCAGCTATGAATCCTTCTAATATTCAATAAAGCCCTTTAGAGTATAATGAGAAGAATCACAAATAACTGACGCTGGTCTCTGGAGACTGTTCTTTCAAGGCCTTCCCAACCAACTCCCAGCCCAGGTTAGGTGTTCTTTTCCTAAGCTCCAATACCACTCTGTTGCCATGTTCCAGAAATGAATGGCACACTTCCATTAGACATGCACAGTGCTATAGAAGATAGAAATGGCTGCAGCATATTCAGAAAGCAGTAGGTGTTCCAAAAGATGTCTAAGAAAAATGCTTCGGACAAAGAAGTTGGACCCTAAAATCAACTGGAATTAATAGGTTTGGTTTACTAATATTTGTCAAAGTAACTGAAACAGTTTGAAAATATAGTAATTATAGTTAATTTTAAAACTCAATTACAGGTATAAATTAACATTAAATACTTTAATTATTGTGCATACAGAGGTACTAGAAATGAAGTATTTTCTTTTTGATATATTTAGTTACATTCAAAACCTGAATGAGATTTATTGAAAACCTCAAAGCATTCTGAAAGACCATGAGTGAAATAAAACATCATTAAGGCAGTTTAATTAAGGCAATTTTGAAGAGTGAAAAGCAATTGCATTAATTCACTGAACAAGTATTTCAATCGACCATCTTGTAATCATACTTCATTCACAAAATTTTACCCATTTGATATTAAGTTGCTATTTCTTATGCTCCTGAAAAATTCTAGTCAAAAGTTTATGGAAGGCATCCAATTCCCTCTAACAAAATGAGATTTTTTTTTTGTCATAGAATCTACATTTTTGTTTTTAATAATATTTAATCTCTTCTATCTTATGAACAAAACCATGGGACAAACATGCAAAATTTGATGGAATTTTTTTTTCCAAAATTAGAAACGAATTCTTTATTGATATTTATTTTTTGAGGTCATAGTTTTAAACTGTAATTCATATATAGAAGTTATAAAAAATATTGTTTTGGTCTTCCTTTCTGACATTTGCTTTTAATATATTTTTGTTTGAGTGTCTTCTTGTTTGTCTTGTGTTTCCCAAATTCATGCCAAGAATTAAACAGGTCACCTTGGTTGAAAATTAAAGGAAATAAAAATTTTGGTCCACTTGAATTGATCTGCAAGACCACAGGATGAAATGGACACCTTTCTCCTCCTCTTGACCTTTCCTACACCCTACACTAACCTCAAATTCCTACGTGATACTGTATGTTCATCTAAGTATAACTTTATCATATGATTATAAACAAGGGGTCTTCAAAATGTTCAAGGAAATTGCATATTATGAAATAACCATGCATAGATTTCAAAAACTTTTTTGCACCAAAATAAACTCAAACTAACTTGCTATAGCATGTCTGAACAACTCCTATTCTGAGGCACTAAGAGGGATAAGACATCAGTTTGAAAAAAGCCACTACCAGAACCATATGAATTCTGCTAAAATTGAAGCAAGAACAAATATCAAATTTATAGTGAAGTGTGGGTGGAAGAATGCTGAAATCATTGATGCTTTACAAAAAATTTATGGGGAAAATGCTGCAAAGAAATCAGTGGTTTACAAATGGGTAATTCATTTTAGGAAAGAATGAAACAATGCTAAAAATGAAGGCTGCAGCGGCAGACCATCTACAATTTGAGAGGAAAAAATTCATCTTGCTCATGTCCTAAATGAAGTGAACCAACAATTAACAGCAGAAACAAAAGCTAACATCACAGACATCTCAAACGGTTCAGCTTACACAATTCTGACTGAATAATTACAGTTCAGAAAACTTTCTGCTCGATAGGTGCCATAATTGTTGTGTCCAAATCAGCTGCAGACAAGAGCACAGTTCTCAACCGAAATTTTAAACAAGTGGAATCAAGACCCTGAAGCATGTTTTTGAAGACTTGTAACAGGAGATGACACTTGGCTTTACCATTATGATACTGAAGGCAAAGCACAGTGAAAGCCACGGCTACCAAGAGGTGGGAGTAATCCACTCACAGCAAAAGCATGCCAGTCAAGAGCAAAGGTCATGGCAACAGTTTTGGGGATGCTCAAGGCATTTTGCTTCTTGACTTTCCCAAGGGTCAAAGAATGATAACATCCACTTTTAATGAGAGTGTTCTGAGAAAGTCAGCCAAGCTTTAGAAGAAAATCTTTACCAGTGAGTCCTCCACCATGAGAATGCTCCTGCTCATTCGCTTCATCGTACAGGGACAATTTTGTTACGGTTTCGATGGGAAATCATTAGGCATCCACCTTAAAGTCCTGATTTGGCTTCTTCAGATCTCTTTTTGTTTTCTAATATTAAAAATATATTTAAAGTGCACCCACTTTTCTTCAGTTGATCATATAAAAAGACTGCATTGACATGGTTAAATTCCCAGGACCCTCAGTTCATTAGGAATGGACTAAATGGCACAAAACTGTATGGAACTTGATGGTGCTTAGGTTGAGAAATAAAGTTTATATTTTTTATTTTTATCTTTTAAATCCATGTTTCCATGAACATTTTGAAGTCCTATAGTAAATAAACATATACATACATATATATTTTTAAGTATATTTAATAAGCTTTAGAATTTATGTTTTCTCTGCCTACATTTTCTCACTTGTTTTGTTTCTAAACTCCTTTTATGTATGTACAAGCTGACTAAAATTCTTTCTTGCACTACGTCAAATTATAGATCAATTTGAAAGTATTCAACAACTGAAAAAAAAAAAAAAGAAACTAAAGTAAACTTATAAATTAACCTGGAAAGTCACCTGACTTATTTACATTAGGAAAAATGTCTGGTCACCATTTTCCACAGTTTACTTCTCCATTACATCAACATCACCACCTCCAGCACAAATAAAAGCATTTTCAAGTGACTTTTAAGTGCTACAGAAATGCAAACTTTTCTTTATGCTTTAGTAAACAAGCAACCTCAGAAAGAAAAATTCTAATTAAATTTGTATAGTTACTGAAGTTGACATCTGTTATGTTAACACTTATGTGTGGAAACTCTTTAATAAATTAACATGTGGTCAAATATCACTATCAGGATCAACAGTATTGATATGATTAAAAATTGTCTTCAGTGTGTCCCTTTCCTTTATACACTGTATACACATGTTGCTTCTGTGAACCCAAAGGAATGACCCTTCTTTTTTTTTTACTTATATTTTGTTTATTTATTTTTAACATTTACTTGTACATATTTGTGGGGTACAGTGTGTTGTTTCAACACATGTATATACAATACATGTATTCCATTGTGTATATATACCAGTTGTTTTTTTTTTAATCTTGTCATCTTTGATGGGTATTTAGGTTTATTCCATCTCTTGGCTATTGTGAATAGCATGTTGCAGTGAATGTGGGAGTGCAGGTGTCTTTGTAATATATTGATTGCATTTCCTTTGAGTATATACCCAGTAGTGGTATAGCTAGGTCCTAAGGTAGATCTATTTTCAATTCACTGAGGAGCCTCCATACTGTTTTCCACAATGGCCGTACCAATTTATATTCCCACCAACAATGCAGGAGGGTTCCCTTTTCTCTGCATCCTCCCCAGCATTTATTTCTGTCTTATTGATAATAGTCATTCTAACTGAGGCGAGATGATATCTCATTGTGGTTTTAATTTACATTTCCCTAATGATTAGTGATTTTGAGCATTTTTTTTTTTCAAGTGCTTCTTGGACATTTGTATGTCTTCTTTTGAGAAATGTCTGCTCAGGTCCTTTGCCCATTTTCTAATTGGGCTATTTACTTTTTTGCTGTTGAGTTGTTTGAGTTCCTTATATATTCTAGACATTAGTCCCTTGTCTGATGTATAGTTTCCAAATGCTTTCTCCCATTTTGTAGGTTATTTCTTCACTTTGTGGATAGCGTTCCTTGCTGTACAGAAGCTTTTCAGTTTACGGTAGTCTCATTGTGTATTTTTGGTTTAGTTGCCTGTGCCTGTGTAGTCTCACTCAGGAAAGCACTGCCCACTCCCATTTTGTGCAGCATTTCCCTTGTACTTTCTTCTAGTGGTTTCATAGTTTCAGGTCTTAAATTTAGGTCTTTAATCCATTTTGAGTTGATTTTTGTGTATGGTGAGAATAGGGGTCTAGTTTCAATCTTCTGCATGTGTATATACAGTTTCCCCAGCATCATTTATTGAAGAGGCTGTCCTTTTCCGCAGTACATTCTTTGCACCTTTGTCAAAAATCACGTGGTTGTAAGTGCGTCGGCTCTCTATTCTGGGATCTCTATTCTATTCTATTCTAGTCTATTTGTATACTTTTCTGCCAATACCATTCTCTTTGTTTATTATAGATTTGTAGTATATTCTGAAGGAAATAACTCTTCTTAAATCTCACATTTAGTCTCTACAGTGCTTAAAATTACAAATATTTTTATTATCCACAAATTGCATCAATGACAATCAACCAACTCAAATCAGATAGTAAATTATTATCCCAAGAGGGTTTTGGTAATACTAGAACAAACTGAATTTTAAAGCCAATTAAAAACTTTATAGCTGTTCAATCATGAAAAGCTATATTTCCTTTTTAGAGGTATTTTTTTTTCTCCATACCAAACTCACTGTGTCTATTTAATAAGCACTTCTACTAATAAAATAGAATATATTAGAACTTCATTATTAAAAACAGAAACAAAATTAAAGTTAGATATTTCTTATATTATTGCAGAAATCAAAGGATATTAAACATGTTATTTTTCCCTTAATAGCAAAGAAAAAAAAAACAAGATAAACAATAAAATCATAGCTGAGCCCAAGTGTATAGCTGAAGTAAATCTAAATTGTAATAGAGGTAAAATACAAGTAAGAGCAAGAAAGAAAAAGAAAAATATCCATAAAGAAAGCAGTTTTGAATTATCACTAAAATAAATGATGTATGATTACTAGATTCATGATTATTTTGCTCAACATTAGTCATTGTGTAGCATGGCTTCTGTGTAAATTAATACTTTAAAAGTATTGTTTAATAAATAAATGCATCATTTGACCTAATGACACAACTCAGAATACTTTATAGCATATGTGTTTGCAAAACTAGAAATGCAACTTTGAAAGTCCATTCTCATAGGCAAAAATACTTAATGCTTGTGGTTCTTTCCTCCATATTCAAAGCATATCTCTCCAACCACTAATTCCATCTTGCATCTCCTGATTTCCTAGATGGGGTGCAGGACATGATGCCCCAAAATATGGCACATTGGCATACTGAGTATTTTAAGCAGAAGGAAGTTGAGAAAACTGCACAGCTGGTCACAGAAACTAGAATTCCCCTTACCCTTTCCCCCAAAGCAGGCCATAAAACCCAGGAAGTTCACTCTCTGACCTCTCTCCTTTCTGCCCAAAGATCCTCATGTGACAGACATCCTGCCATACACCCAAAGGGAAGAAAGGTGACACAGAGACTTCAACAAGAATCTGAACAAATGGGCTTTGCTAAGTTCCCCCCAGTTTATTACCATTAGATCATACCCTTTTGTCCTCCACTCATACTTCTGCATCACTGTCCTAAAAATTAACAGTTTTCCCAGGGTCTTTGGGTCTTCATTCTGAAGACCCTTATGTCATGTAAAACTTACATTAAATAAATTTGCTATGCTTTTTTCTTGTTAATCTTTATTTTGTTATAGGAGTCTTAGCCATGTACCTAGTAACAGATCATCTTTACATCTACTTTTTCTAACTCTGATCCACCTGCCTCTCTCTTATGAGGACACTTGTGATTACATTGGGCCCATTTGAATATACACATATTCTTCTTATCCCAAGAACCTTAATTTATACCTGTAAAGGCTCTCTTACCACATCAGGTAAAGTCTTTACAATCTCTGGGACTAGGATGTGGATATCTTTGGAGAGCCATTATTCAGCTTACCACAATTTTTTGTGTGTGTGTGTGTGTGTGTGCACACATGCAGGTGCTGGGTCATGATATAAAGCATACTTCTTACTGTGAGTTCTGGTTTTAAAAAAAACCAGAATTTATCATCTATTTCAGTGATAGGCAGACATGCATCGAAAGTGCTACCACTTCCCCAGCTTCACAGCCAGAGTAAACATCACTAACTGATCTCAAATCTTTTTTTCTGCTAAACTCAAATGCAACCTCAAAGTTCTTCTCAAGACAGATTCTAACAAATATTAGTTAATTAGATTTGATACGTAACAACCCTCATAATAACACTATTGTTAAAAGAATAAGCAACAATGGGCCCTAGAATTAAGCTGAAATACTACTTATTACAAACTTGCTGTTCGATGGAATGACAGGAAAGGGAGAAAAAAGTATCAAACAAGCATTGTACAGATTTGTGAGATTCAATCAGTGTCCTCATAAACGATTAGGTATAGGTTTAACAATTTTCAAATGATTTCAAATTGGAAAAGTATGGTCCTCCAATAGCAAAAATAAAAATAAACTTGGCTACTGTGAAAAACTGGCACTGTGAAGTCAGTCTAAAATTCAGTAAAAACATGTTCAATTGACATACAAACATATCAAAAGAAAAAAAAAATTACCAACAAGAATATAGGGCTGCAAAAGTAACACAAAACATCTTTGACAAAAGTCACCATTTGGACAATGATGTAAGCTTCAGTGAAGCAGCCCGTCTTGGCATCAGTTAGAATGTTATTAGAGTAGCTTATTGTGTTTTGGTCACCTTGCTTGAGAAGGACAATTTAAATGATTAGTGAAATGTAAAAGCAAATGAGCAACTCAAGAGCAAAGTCCTCAAAGAACATGTAAATTAGGTTTCAGACTAATTAGTGGAGTTAATGGGTCAGTAATCTCTGGTTTAATGTTTAAAAACTTTCAAATAGACCCATAGCTTTATCAAACAAAACAGGCAACACACTATTTTCTATAAATAGAGGATCACTAAGAAAATCTGTTTTGCCAAGTGATAATGTAAAATTGAAAGCCTTATCATCCTTTTTTTATATATTCCCCAATATATGTTAAAAACACTGAATATATTAGAAGAATAAAAATATTTTTCAAAATAACAGATACTTCTGAGAATAGGAGTATAAAAGTGTTAGAGACTGCTCAGAATGGAAAAAAAATATACAGAAAACCAAGACTTAACAAAAATAATATCACAGCAAGCTTCAGTGATAGTAGAATGGACCATAGTCTTACTGAGTTTAGATTAAAGTTTTAACAACTGGTAAATTTTTGAATGCTAATGCAACTCATTCATAGACTCTGCTGCTATTACTTTTTTAATTTTCTGAATATCAGTGGAATAATTCAGCCTTTACAGAAAATGTCACCAACAAGTTCTGTGCAAACATTAGTGACATATATAGAAGATGAACTAAAATGATACCAGGTGAACAAATCTCAGAGGTGAAAAGTTATTGGATTTTTGTTTCAATTTCTTTGTGCTCACTACTGACATATCTATTTCATGTTTAGGTTGAAGAAAGGTGGATTATCTTTCAGGTTTTTACTGAAAGAAGGTTATTTGACAAATTATTTGAAAGAAGCAAGTGAATTTGCAAGGTAGTTCAAAAGCAAAATTAAATTTTAGCGTGCTATGACACTGTACTTACTTTAGATGAAGCATAGAAAGTGTAATGTTCCCTGATCTCTGTAAGGCTTTTACTGGATAGTTGGAGCACTTTCCTTGAGTAATCAGAAAATGAACACTATTAAAACCATTCAATTTTGCCACTTTAAGCTTCCTTTAAGGGCATTTGGAAGCATAATCACCACAGGGTTTTTTTTGTGTTTTTTCTTTAATTTAACCGAAGGTGATTGATATTTTCTTAATGAGTCTCAAAAATTTTCTGTTATTAAAGATGGCTCATGTGTGAAGCGAAATGATAATATTGGATGTGAGTGCTTTTTTTGGTACATTGCTATTGCTAGAAATAATGAACAAAATAAGAATTATGTTCTCTATTATTTATCTGTTAATCTACTAGCACTGGGAAACTTTTCTAATAAAAATGTATTTCAAATATATGTTAAATATCATAAATACCTGTCCTTCTACTATTTCTGGTATCTATAATAATTATATTGATGATAGTTATAAGTAATTTAATTTTTTCTTTTATGTAAACATCTCAGTTTTAACATGTTAAATACTACATCTATTCTGTGAAAAAATAAATTATTTATCTGAAAAATTAAATTATAACATATAATGAACAATATAAAAATCATTAAAATTATGTTAAAATTTCAAGGACTCAATAAAAAGTACAAAAAAAGGTAATATAAATGGTTATTTCTTAAAAGTCTCACCTAATGTATGTTTTTTTCTATAGTTACATTTCAGTCCCAAATGTCATTGCACAAAGATAAAATATAGTATAAATAAAATTTATTATAATTTAATTTTCTTAATTTTTAAAATTATTTTTATATCCCATATGTTAAAATGTGAGATTCTATAAAATAATTTTAAGATAATAACTCATACAAGTTGAAATACTGAGAAAATTAAAATTTCATAATCTTCCATTTTTAAAAAAACATTCTGAGAATTTAGTATATTTGCTTCTTTCTACCACCTACTCATATGTAAAACGTTTCATAGTTAAAACCTAATGCATATAAAATTTCCATTTCTTTTTGACTAAATTACACATATTTTTCCAATTGATTTTCCAACTTATTTTTATTTTGCAGATAGGCATACTCTTAATTTAGACAAGAGTCCTTGACTGTCTTAATAACACTGTCTCAAAGTAGTGGGTTCCTCCAAATACTTGTAAAATTATTTTTTAAATACATCAAATATACCAAAATGTAAAGACAACAAAAACAAAACAAAATCACATTTAAAAATTCTTCAATCCAGGGAATAAAAGAATCAAGAAAATTAATGTGACAGAACACTTGATCGTTTTATTAGTTCACTAGTCTTCTTCATTATATTAACATTTTAAAAGTCTTCAGATGTTAGAACTTTGTTTACTTTGATGACATAAAGGATAACATATTAATTTAACCTAAAATTTCACCCTCATGCAAATAATTTTTTTTCAGATGTTGTCAATGAATAAAGTAATAGGCATTTTGTCAGGTTCACTGAGTTAACATTTATACTTATTAATATTGATTATCTATAACATAACATTTATAGCATTAATCCCATCCCCCTTTCTCCCTATCCCTCCATAACAAAATTATGTTAAAATTTCTCATGCAACAATGGCAAAGCATTGATTTAAAATAATCCAACAATAAGAGATCTCAACCCAACACGGTAAATGTTTATTGAATTAACCCTTACTGAATCTCTTCCATTTATCACAATCTGCCAGTTGTTATGTTACTTATTATTAGTAGAATATACACTTACTTGCATTTTTTATTAGTGGAATGTATACCTATTTCTTCCTAAAATACCATTGTATTATGTTTTTTGAGCTAACATTACCAAAGTAGAATCATTATCAACTCTAGACAGAGTACAGTTACTTCCAAATCAGTTAATAAAATCCATACCCATATAGATGGATTCTATATTGTAGAAAATGAAAAAAAATCATCTTACAATTTAAATGAAATTCTTGTTAGCTAAATTTAATAGTAGAAAACCTTTCAATTTCCTGATTGAGAACTGTGGCTGACTTTTTCTTTAAACAGAGGCAAAACACACTAATTTTTAAAGTTCACTTAACAGATTTGAAGGTTTGATTATAATTTCTTGATGTTCTTGGCATGTAAAGCTGTCATTAATCAGTAGGGTTCTGTCTGCAAATACAGTGTTTTTTCAATTCACTCTTCTTTCTAATCAACAAAGTAACATTTGCAAAAGGGTTACTTCAAGGAAGAAAATCAGTTATATATGTAAACATAACTGTAATGCAAATACATTATTATTAACCTTGTCATTTTTATCACTATTACTACCATCATCATTTCAAAGTCACTACAATATTCTCTAAATATTTAAAAAGAAAACATTAAAATGTATTTGTACTAATAGAAAATAAAACCAAATTATCCCAATATGCATTAGCTGTAAGAAAGATTAGGTATTTTTTTTTTTTTTTTGTCTTTTGTCTTTTTCCGTGTCCGGCAACGGATCGCAACCCTCAGTGTTGCCCCCGTACCGGACCGGGGACCGGCAACGGGATCGCAACCCTCGGTGTTGCTCCCGCGCCTCGCTCAGCCAGTGAGCGGGAACCGGTCTGTATGTGGGATCCGAACCCTCGAGCGGGAGCGCCGCCGCGCTTCCCAAGCGGCGCACTTATCCAGTGCGCCACCGGGCCGGCCCCAAGATTAGGTATTTTGAAGGGCTATTTACTAAAATATGAATTGCTCTTGTAGAAATCACAACAAACATAATATTTAATAGATTTATGTGCTTACCAGAAAGGAAGAAAAATCTTTAAGGATAGAAAATCAAATCCAATTAAATATTAATGACATTATAAAAATAAGTTATTTCAAGTGAGTTTGAAAAAAATAAACAAGTACATATAGAAGCCAAAGTTTTTAAATCTTAATATTGTCAATAAAAAAATAACTAATTATATATAAGGTTGTAAGTGTAAAATATAAAAGTAAAAGCTATAGATACGGAATAAAAAATAAGCAATGATAAGGAAGATTTTAAAACCATAAAATAGAACTTTTAGAAATAAGAAAATAAAACTGGTTAAATTTAAAAGTCAATTGGACAAATCTGTAGCTGATACACAGTTTAAGAGATAACTAGACCTTGAGGAAATTACTCCAAATGCAACACAGAGATACAAGGAGATGAAAAATTTGAAAGAAGGATTAAGAGAAACGAAATATAGAATGAGACTGTCCAACTTATGTTCAATTGCAGCCTCCAAAGGAGAAAAATAGAGGGAACTAAAGAATCTCTCAAGAATGAATCAGAAATCAAAATAAATCACATGCAGGATAAATTTTAAAAATTCACCCTACTGGTACAGACTTAAAGACAACGATGGAAGACACAGAGAAATGTAATAACAATTTTGACATTCTGAGAGTAAATAATTGCCAATCTAAAATTATATATGTGAAACTTAATCTTGCAAGAAGCAGAACAAGATAAGCATTTTCAGGCAAATAAAAAGTAAGTTTCTATCAAATATTTTTTAGGTTTAAAGGAAATTTACAAGAAATTACTAAAAAAAAAAAAAGGATTTCAAGAAGGAAGAAATTATCTCAAAGTGAAGGCCAGAGTTGCAAGGAAGAATAAGCAAAGAAATTTGTAAGCATACTGGCAAATCTAATTAAACACTGAGTGTATAAAAATAACAGAACAATAACAATACAAATAATACCTAAAATGTGGTGTAGAACACACACACATGTATACACAGAACTAAAATACTAAAATCCATATCATTTAAATTCAGTAGGCAATATTAAAGTGTCCTTAATTCCAATTATTGCTTGTAGGTGGAGTTAAAATATTGATCAACTTTATCTTTTATCTTTGACCGACATTTTAAAGGAAACTAATAAAGTACAACATACAGTGTATAACTTTCAAATGCATATATGGAAAAATTGAATAATAAAAAATTCCAATTAATTTAAAAGAAAACACAACTGGAAAGAAGTGTAATAAAGCAAAATAAATAAAGATATTTAAGAATGATGGTAGGAACATCAAAATATATCGATAAACATAAATTATATAAAGTCCCAAATTGCAAGTCAGGAGTTGCTGAATTGAATTAAAAGAAAAATCCAACTTTGTCTTATTTACATGAAGCACAACTAAAATATAAGGGTACAATAATATTAAATGTAAAAAAGATGGAAGAAGTTATGATAGGCAATACTAACTAAAATAAAACTTGTATGTATATCTGCATAAATGTGAGACAAAATAGACATTGCTTCCTTGATCAGATAAGGCTAGTTTTCTGCTGCCATTATAGCCTTGGGGATTGGGAAGCAACTTCAAACAAGAAAGCTACAAACACAAATCTTTCTTAATCCAGTTGCAGTTTCTCAAGAATTAACTCCCTTCCAGCTTCTGCTTACTTTTTCATACTTCCCAGCACATTTAAATAGTTTTTTTTGTTTGTTTGAACATTTTGTCCATACTTTATAATTGGTATTTGTGGGACAGTTCTCAGGAATACTGCCACCATTATTCAAAGTGCTCGAGAGAGATTATTTAGTTGTTTACAGCTCTTTTACATTTTGATATTTTTCCGGTCATGCATATTTTTTATTTGTTTTTAAAAAATGCATGAATTTACTTCTCTGCCTAACCCATTAGATGTATGAAAACGATAAAAACCTCCATTCTTAGGGAATATCAACTAAGATTCACCACTAGAAATTCAGTGGCTAAAGAGCGGGTACACAGTCAATGTGAAAGCTTTTCTTTACGTCAAATCTTGAATACCATACGTTAAAAAAACCAAAAACCTGCTGCTTGTCAAGTGACAGTACTTGCAAACGTGAACATTATACTAAGAATCAACATTTTGAAGCAACAACACAATGCACATGAAAATAAAAACCCCAAATAAACAATTATGCAATTTACTGATATTCAACCAATGACAAACATTTCGTGATAGAGGGAATGCATTTTTAAATATGACTTTTAAAATGCAAAGTGAATTTATTTCCATTTCCATTAAAACCGAATGTTCAAATAAACATAATTTGAAACAATTAAAATGCGTTTTTCAGCCAGCTCCCAAAATCTTCCTATTCTTCACATCATCATGCTATATTAAAATCAGATAAAGTAATTGATACCTTTTTACTTTAATACTGAATTCCATTCAACCATATGAAAAGGAATGTTGATGGTGAGGAGGGCATGTTAATTAATTAATTAATTAATTTTAACAAATAGACACAGATTGGATAATATGTACTATGTCTACGTCACCGGCCAAGTCCTTCCAATTCAATTGTATATATGAAGTAATCTCTGCCTTTCAGGGGAAGAGATTCACACGGAAATGACATAATTGTTTACTTATATGTAATATAAGGGTGTGATCATCTGTAAGACCCAATTATATTTAATGTAATACTAAGAAAAAAGCAAAATGCTGCAATTTAATTACAAAATATAGCTTTTTTCTCCCTTAAAATTTTCATTTTATATTACTGACAGTGTCCTTTTTGACTTATTTAGGTAGATTTTTTAAAATTATGTGTCTGACCCGTGCATATGTAGAAAGTGAAAATATTAGCAAAACAAAATGGTTCAGGTATTCCTAAAATGTTTTCATATTTGGAGCATAAATTTTCTGAACAATTTTTCAACTAAGAGTTGTTGGTGTCTGTTTTAGTCTATATATATCAGTTAGCTCTTGCTGAGTAATAAACTACCTAAAAGTTCAGTGGTATAAAATGCTAAACATTTATTGCTTATGCATCTGTAGTCAGCTGGGAGTTGGCTACTTGGCTTTGCTAACATTGGCTAGGTTCATTTACATGTCTGGGATTTGGCTGGCTATCAGCTGATGAAGGCTGGTTTTGGTTATGTGTCTCATCTCCACATGTCTCATCTTCCAGCAGGCTAGCCCAGGAATGTTCTCATGTTGATGGCATATGTGCAAGAGAACAAGCTCCTTTTCAAGCCTCTGCTTACATTATATTTACTAATTCCCCATCGGTCAAATCAAGGGCCCAGTGCCAAGGTGATGGGCAGACCAAGTCACCCGTCATACAATGTAACTGCAAAGTTACATTGTAAAGAGAGTGCCTACAGAGAATCATTAATACAGTCTACTCCACTACACAATATCTCTGTGCCATCAGGAACACTTGATGAATCAGCATTTCTTAAAAGATGGCTTCATTACTGTCCCCAGGGTTTTCTTCCAAACACATACCAGGGTACTCAAAAAATTCATGGAAATGGTGATATTATCTTTCAGTATTTTTTTTCCACAAACTTTTTGAAGTATCCTTGTATTCTGCAAATTTTGAAGTCCAAGGACAGGCAATGACAATTATGATTGCTTGGCTGCCGCTTGGTTTTTCATGATTGTAATTTTGATCGCAATTCCACTAACATAGAAATATAAAAAATATGCATGTTAAAATCAGCGAAATATGGCAGAACAGGTAAGTTCTGTAACTCAATATACCCTAAATAACATCCCATGTGAGAAAATCCTATCATTAAATAATACTAAGACAATATTTGTCTCCCTTGAAGAACTAGTACGTCTTCTCCTGTTTGACCACAAGACTTGTGCCAAATGTACAAGAAATGTAGTTTCACATTGGGCTCAATAACAAAGAAACCATTAATATTCTCGGCTAGCACACTTGTTTTCCTTATCTCCACAGTCTAGTTTTCCCATTTTTATTAGTAGTAACATTTTAGAATTGTTGTGGTTAAATCTGATAGCAGAGTTCTCAAAATACTTGTAGCAATTCCTGACATACATTAAGTGCTCAATCAATGTTAACTATGTATCATTACTGCTATTTGTTTTAGTTTATTATTTGCAATCCCTTTATTACAATCTTTCTCAGATATACTACGAGAAAATGAGTTGAGACAATATAAAGTTGTTAAAACTGTTTCTAGGAGTATCACAAATTTTATGTGACCTAAGAACAAATTTAGGAGCATATTTACATAAACAAGAAGAGAATGATAAGGGGTATTTACACAGAGTAAGCAAATGAAAAATGGCATATGATAAACGTTTCTTGACTTGAACCCAGGAACTGATTTCTCCCCAGCTATTTAGACTCATAAAACAACACTTTTCTTGACACTTCCATGTGGATGTCAGCAAGACACCTAAAATTTGACTTTACCTGAGTATAGTCCTGAGAGCAGTTGTTCACATTTCCCCGAGTTAGGAGTTACCTTGATTATTCGCTCTCTCTCACTAACTACGTTATATCTATTAGTAAATCCTGCAGATTCCAATCTCAAAACACACTCCAAACCCATGCTCGTCTTTCTCTCAGAGTTCTAGTTTCCTAGTCCAAGTTACCAGCATATGTTCCTTGCCCTTGTGGCAATTTCCTAACTAGTTATCCTGTTTCTACTCTTGTTCACCCACAATCTATTTTCACTAAACAGAGAGAGTTATATTTTTAAAATATAAATCAGACTCGTTTTAAGTTCTTCCTATTTGACATAGAGTAAAATCTAAACTCTTCTTTCTGGCTTAAATGTCCTATTCAGTCTAGATTTTACTAATTAACACCCCTGACCTTGTCTTATGACATTTTCCTCCTTATCCATTACATTCAAGGAAAACTTATCTAAAGTGTCCCAAACACACCAGACAAGTGCCTTCCTTTTGGTCTTAGCATTAGCTCTCCCCTCTACCTAGAATGCTCTCCTCCTGACCCTCATGGGGCTGTCTCCTTCCTGTTATTCAGCTGAGTATCTCAGCTTCAATGTCACAGCCTCAGAGAGGTCCTTCTTGACAACCCTAACTAGAGCAGTCAACCAGGCATTGCTATCACACCACCCTATTTTAGTTACCTACATAGCACTTATTACAACCCGATATCTTTATACCTTAATTCTTTGTTTACTTGCTCATCTGTTTTTGTTTTGTTTTGTTTTTTCTCACTTCCAGTGCACCATCAAATAGAATTCAGGGAAAGCAGAGAGGATGCTTTTCTTGCTCAGGCAATATCTTTAGCATCTAGATTCTAGAACATTGGTAGGACATGGTAAGTCCTTCATAATTACTGGCTGAGGAAATTAATGAATGAGGATGTGGAAGGAAGAAGGACTGGGAACAGAGATGACACTAAGAGGAAAGATCACATCATGAATCATGCTCCTAGCAACTTAATAGCTTCTTAATTGTAGAAAAGAGTCTGGTTGCAGAACCGAAAGGGTGACTTTAATTTATTTGGAATTCAAATGAGAGCCTATGGAGCAAAGCTAATTGATAAGATTTCTAAAACCCATTCACTGAGTGGAATATTATAAGCATTTTATTCATACCTCTAGATGGCCAGCAGGGTAAGCTATAAGGCAAAAACCAAACCTAGGAAATACAATTTCTACCTAGTTATAAACTTGAGCAGAATTTACAGGAAGATTATTCCTGATTTTGAGTCTATTTGAAAAATGATTGTTGGTAGTGTGGTTAAATTTCGAATATATTAGACCCTAAATTCATTAATTATAATCTATTGGTACAATTTGACCAAACTGCAATGAAATCAGAATTTTATTTTATATTCCCAACATTTCAACCTCTTCATTACAATTTAAAATCACAGAAGAGTCAAATTTTATTAAAATTTTAATCATTACTATATTATTATCCAAACATAATTATTTAGTATAATTTAGAATCATAACAAACCAATTTTGTCTAAATTACTATTCTTATTATTACATTATTATTATAGAAATGAAGCAGTATAGAATAAAAGTTCCACAGCATACTGCCTAGCTTCATATACATGTTCTGCCATTTACCTGTTAGTAGCCATGGTTAACTTTCTTAGCATTTTTAGGACTCAGTTTTTATATCTGTCGGATGGGAACCTTCATATAGGGTTATGAGGATTAAACTAGATTATACACACAAATTTATTATCATAGTGCCCTGTACTATAATAAATGCATAATAAATGTTAGTTACTATTATTATTCCATTTACTTAATGCATAGCTATAGTTAATGATTCATGAAGTGAGCTTGTTTTTGAAAAACATAACATATTAACATAATTTTAGAAGGAATTAATGGAAAGGTACAAATGAAACATCAAATAATTATTAACAAAGTAAAACAGATAATGGTGAGTTGTATATGCTCATAGATGTAGAGATAACCAAAAAAAATGTAGTAAGAATGAACTAGAACTGGGGCTTAAAGTGGGGCACAGAATGGGAAAGCATATTATGGGGGTGACAGGACAAAGAATAATTGGGGACCAAAAAAACCCATATCCTACGAATTAATTATTTTCATCTGGACACATATCAGTTAGTTTTAAAGTCAAAGGAATTATTTAAACAACACGGATAACTCATATTAAAAGCAAACTCATTCCTAAAAGTATTTAAAGGAAAAACAAAAACATGATCCAGATATTCAGCAGTTGAAATGAGTTTTCTTAGGGTTTCTCATTAAGTTTGTTAGGGGGAAGATGTTAATTTTGAATTTAATCAAAAAGCTATTGTCACTTATAGTGATTATCAATACTAAATTCAATACTAAACGAAACCCTAATGAAGTCAGGTGTTAATTTTGGTTGAAAATTACTTTTATCACCCAACTGCTTTAGTTTTAAATTGTCAACATAATCACATTTATACCTAAACATGATAGGTAGATAGATAACAACTGTCATCAGACTTCAATATCGGAGGCTTACTGACAGAGGGATTCATAAGAACTTATTAGATAGTTCAGTGGTTCTCTAAAAGGGCCAGAGAAAATGTGACGATCAAGCAGCTGGGAGCAATGCGCAGAAAACCCCGCAGGACTGTTCTGGTGACCACCACTTAGCCCTGATCGCCTCCAAAGAGTTGCCAGATGCTCTTCTACAGCCAGTGCTCAAAATCAGGTCCATCACCGCCACCTGCCAGAACGTCCACCCGCATGCACAAAGCCGCCTTCACTGGGAGCTCCTACGTGTGTCTGACGGGGGGAAGAGGCTCATGTGCTGCAAGGGAGTCTGTAAAAGGCAGGTCAGCTTTCTGGCCTCCAGAGTAGAAGAGGCTTGAAATGGGTGTAGGCTGGGCCAACATATGTCATCTGCCGTATTTTCCCAATCTGCGTTTTAAAAACGATCTTCACAATAACAAAAAGCCCAAATCTCTGGTTTTTGCCTATATTCAGACCTACAAGATATCAGAGGCCCCTCCAGTTAAATCAGTCTTCCTCTTTCCTTATGAAAATATTTCAGAGAAATTCAAAAGTCACATCCCATATCGAACAAGTCCTATTTGTTCAAAGTTGCCACTCAAGAAGCTGCTTGAAGTCATTTTTACCTTGTCCCTTATCACAGGTGCCCCATGGACTGCCCCTGCTATTTCCAGTATCCAAACTTCTCAGGATTACAATAACATTAACAATAACAGCACAACTTTTATTATAAACTGACACTCAGCCAGACACTGTTCTATGTACTTTTACAAATTTTATCTTGGCTATGCCTTGTGATAACTCAGTGAGGTTGGCACTGTCCACTGGTAGCGCACAGTCTGCCACCAGGCACCCTTCACACAGAATCATCATACTGTTAATACTTCCGTGTTTATGAACACAAAGACATAAATACTTCACCAAAGATCACTTTTGTAACAAGTGGCAGGACAGGGTTTCAAAACCAGGAGCAGGTCAAAGAGGTGCTAGCAACCACAGGAGAGAAATATTTCCCACTCTCCAGTTCTGCTCCATGCTCGTTTCCTAGGTTACAAAGCTGTTATGTGTGCCCAGAGTCTGACTACAGAGTTTTGATTGAAAGGTCTGAAAATTAAGTGGATATAAATGACAAGATATAAATGACACTACTGATTAATATTTCTAAGAAAATATTGTTAAAACATGGGATTAAATGCATGGTGTAGGTACTAATTACAAGCATATTTTAATAAAATAAGTATTACTTCTCCATCTAATTCTTAGATGATATATCTACTCTCAATGAGTTTCTGTACGTTTTTTCCCAGACTTCAATGTATTAGTTCTAAATATGTTTGATAAGACTCAATTGTACTTAGCTTTTCTTTCTTATGGTTTTTCATAAGTACTGGAAGATCTTGCTTCATGTCCTCTCAGGGACAAAAAGGGGTTTTCTTTCTGACTTTTTAAATCTGATCTTTTAATTGAGGTTTTGGTTTTATCAAGGGAGTCCTACAGTCTGTCAAAATGAAAGCTCCAAATTGTTCTGTGAATAACTAAATGACAGTTAAGTTACTTGGAAGTCTAGACATAACAAATTGCTGTATCTTAGTCCTTCTGAACATCTTATAACATTATTGGCTGGTTAGAGCATGAGTGTCAGAATAAAAACGAAAAGATAACTCAATTCATACGGTAATGAAAGACCTAACATTGTAATTTGAGAAACATGAAATCCAAATAATTTTACCAGCAGAAGAAAGATTAACTGAATAATCTTTCATTCTTAAATAATATTAAACAGTTAACTTGGATTCTAAAATTATTTATTTCTTGAACTGAAAAATCTTAAATTTTACTTCTGTCTAGTCACATAATACATAAAATATTTTCATGTGAATGTAATTAGTTTGACAGTTGGTCATGAAACTGCCATATGTTTAATCAATGTATAAATGACATTATACAAGGAAACAATAAGACTCTGGTTTCATTTTAAAAGATTCTTAATAATACACAAAGATGTATCTGCAAATATATTCTCCTCTGGTTTCCAACTTTGGTTTTCTTACTATGGTTTTTTTTTGCCTTGGAAAACCACACCTAGAATGCATTCAAGGAAAGGCTAGAAATATTTAAAATGAAAAATCATAATCATGAAAGGGGTTTAGGGTTGGATGTGTCTGATGCTAACACGACAAGCAACACATTTAAAAGTGATCCTTTCCTGTTTTTCACCACCCAAACTATGTGATTGAATAATTATTATATTGCTAGTTCAATGACATTTTAAGCTGCCATAATCATAGAATAATATACACATAGAGTGCTATGACATTACAGAGTTGCATGAATTTTTTGATTTATAAAACTTGACTTTTACAGATAAAGACACTGAAATATAGGGGTTAGGGCCATAATCCTGAAAGACACAGTCTCAAATGCCATAATCCCAAATGTTGAAATCCTAAAAGATCAAAATCCCTAACGTCTAAAATCCCAAAAATCAAAATCTCAAAAGTACAAAATCTTGAGAATATAATTCCGGGAAAAAAAATTTTAAAAACTTTTTTTTAAAGACACTTATTTACATTTTTAAAAGGGGATTTATTTGAGAAAAATATAAAAACACAACAGAACACTTCAAAGGTCACTTTACACAATAAAATAGGCAATAATAACATACATACTTTTGCAAGTACAAACATTCAGATATACTAATGACAGTCACATGGATATAACAGTTATGGGCAGATGAACGGAACTCATAAAGAAATAGGTCAAAAGAGAAATGCATACGTGCATATCACCATCGCTGGTAATTGTGTGCACCCAGCTTTTTAACTATGGTCATTTGAAATATCGTGATTGACAACTTAAGTTTTTTGATGAAATTGATTAAAAACCACAATGGATCCCACCACATATGCAGTCGCCCAAAGAGCTGAGATCTTGAGAATTTTATCTTTCACAAATGAAAATGTACAAAAAAGACATCTTGAAAATCAATTACATTGTATAATGTTGAATATACGAATTATTCTAATTTGAACATGCATATTGTACACAGGTACACATTCAATGCTGTCCTCCACAGATATGTACAATCAACTATGTTCCAAAATTTTTTTAAAAAGGACATCTCTTCATTTGTTAAGGAAGTTTCAATGTACACACACGATGCTTACACACAGAGTCAGCATTGTGATAGTGCACTTTGGTGGAGTCAAGTTTACAAAAAATGCAAAAAATGAATTAGAACTCTCTAAAAATCTTTACACTATTTATATCTCTAATACTTAAAATGATGTGAACATGAAATATTTAGTATAGCAGATTGTAAAAAATTATGCTGACAATTTAAAATAATGGAAAAAAAAAGAAAGGAAAAGAAAGTGGGGAAGGGAAGCAAGGCTCTTTCCTTTTTCTTTCACTTTTTTCCCCCATAAATAGTTTGGTTTCCAGTGGTCCTATGTGCTTATATTGGGAATTTCAACTTTGGACCCTGGTATATATGTAAAGGTAGAATGAGGTAGGATAACCAAATTAAACTAATCTAAAAAGATTCATCACATTTAATAATTTTTAGAAATAAACTGTGAGGCTCAATTGTTTGCACTCATGTGCTAGTGTAGAAAATTTAGTTCTGGTCATACTAGCAGAAATACAGGACAATTTAGCATATTGTTGACTATACAATAAATGTTCAGAAATATTTGATAATGGTGACTTTGAAAAGGGCCTAATGAAGTGTATGGGTGATAAGGAAATAAATAAATAAATATATGTGTGTATATATTTGTACATACACATATATGCTATAAATGCATACTTACACATTTATGTACATAAATATTTATGTAAATATAAAATTAAATATATAAATGAATAAATGTATATGTATATTTATGTATACATGTATAGAGTGCATATGTATGTGTACATTTATAGTATGGCTGACCCTTGAACAATGTGGGGGTTAAAGGCACCCACCTTTGTTCAGTACAAAATCCCCATAAAATTTTTGTCTCCCCCAAAACTTAACTATTTAACTGCTTGACGACCTCTTAAATAAGATATCCTTACTTAAGTAGTGGTTAAGTATAGTAGTTAGTACTTAAGTACTTAAATACTTAAATACTAACTGTAGGCTACTTAACTGTTTGGTTAAGTGCATGTATTCATGACATATCTAACCCAAAATTTTCTAATATATTTACTGGAAATACTCTGCATATAAGAAGACCTGCACAGTTCAAACTTGTGTTGTTCAAGGGTATGCTGTGTATATATGACAAGGGATATCTCCTCAAGAGTAACATTTAATTTAGTTAAGTGCCAGTATAGATGTGTACTGATCAAGTAGCAGTGTGTACTGAACAGACATTTCTGGACACTGAGCAATCCAAATAGATGCTGATCATGAACAGTGGCTTCAACCACGTTGCTTTCAAATGGCAGCCTTGCTTAGTATAACGTTACCACTTCTAAGGGCATCCCAACATTACATAAAGTCGGAGTAAAGCCTTTGTTCTCGACTCAAATTTCACTATTTGAAAGAATACATCCCAATAAGAACTATTAAACAAATCACTACAAAACAATTCTGTGAATACAACTATATACTGGTAGAAACAATTTATCTGCTTTTTTCATATTAAATAATTTTCTTTCTCTTGTCTCTTTTCACTTTCTCATCACTGGTTTTGTTTTATAAGGTACAGCAAATAAACCAAACTAACACAAAACAAAGTAAAACCCGATAATATAGACAATGTTCTCTCTCTTTAATCTTTCAGTTGATGGACCACACCTGTAAGAAACTGTGCCTAGAGTCACACGACAGTGGATTGTCAGCAGCACTCTGGAATCATCCCAGGAAGGTAAAGTCTGCTTTAGACAGTAATTAGTTAAATGACAAGGTGAAATAATCATGGTAAAATCCCACAAGAGAAAGGGTAAAAGAAAGATGTATCATAAAATGGTAATGACAAACACAAAACTTCATGGTTGAAAGATGAATTTGAAATAAAGCACTTTGTCTTTCTTTTTCATCTATCCTCAAATTTCAAACTAATAGCACTATTACCTGAGAAAAAATAATGCTAGTAATTTATTATCTCTGATATGTCTCTTCAAAAACTCTGAAAAATAAACTTATCCTATGAAAAAACTGTCTTCCAAAAATTTTTTTTCTGGTAAGATGATATTTACGTCTATCGACACAGGTGACACAAATTCAAAAACTAAATGGGATTATGCTATTTTTTTTTCCATTTTACTAAAGGAAAATCCACAGAAGTCAGTATTAAATTTGCTTTAAGTAGTGCAGTGTTCATAGATTTTGAGTACACTGCCTAAACTTAATTTAGAACAGCAATTCTGGATAACAATTTAGACTGCAACCTTTTTCCTTCTAAAAGGTAAATAAATGGCAAAATAGCAAACACTTCTCAAGTGTAAGCATGTTCAGAACATTAATTTGATTTGAATTATATAATCATAGAGGGCAAAGTCATAGCCATTTTTAATACATCAATTTGCTTCTTATAAATGTGATATTAAAACTTCATTCCCCACAGCAAATTACTGAAGAGGGACAATTTTATTCCAGCACTTATTAATCCTAAAGATGAATCTATCTAAAATTCTAGTGCTCAGTTCCACTCGAAGCATCAGAGTTATAACAAATGAAAATAAATGCCGTTATGAATTAGCACTTTCAATGACCAAAATGTGATTTACATTAAAATGGATTATTTGTTACTACCTATTTAACATAAATTATCTTATTGTGTTTATGTTTTTAAAGTTCAGTAGTGTCAGAGATAAAAATTCTTTTCAATTTTAGAAAAGAACTTACATATAACTGACTAATAACATTAGAAAAATAATGCACATATGGCTAAAAAGTTATAACTTAGCAGCCTAACAAAGTATATAATATTAAATCAAACCCAGAAAGTCAGGGCCAGAACCTGAACTCTACACTAACATGATAAGCATGTTTAGGATGCTCCATAATAAGACAAATGGTTGTGTGCTGGGCATTCAAACGGGTGCAGAAGCTTTCAGATTTGTCATTTGGGACCCACAGAGAGAAATATATTTTAGATCACAGACCAGCATATAAATAAAAATTACATATTTAAATTACATATTACATACATATAAAATTGGAGCACTACATACTCTATGTGTGCAATCCATACTGAGTTTTCTCTTTTATTTCTTCTCTTTTCTAATCTGTACTATCCCACTCTATTCCATCGAATCCTATCTTACTTATCCCATGCTATTTTTATTCTCAGAGTGATGTTTATTTATGAATGTAAGAGAAAATAATACCCCATACATTGAAAGACTCAGAAAATATGCCACTTAAGAATTTACTTAGGGATAGATTTTTCCCAAAATTAAAACTTAAGCACGGGCAACTTGGGGTCCCTTCTAAACTGATTTCAAGACTCACTAAGGGGTTCTAAACCACAGTTTAAAAACACTGCCCTAGAATAACTAATTCTATGTAAAAACAAAACAAAACAAAACAAAACATGCACACACACACACACACACACACACAAAACTGGCAACCAACAGAATTTAGGACAAACAAAAAATGTCTTTGAGCTGGATACAGTCCATAGACTACCACTTTATGGCCTCTTTATTAAAATCTTGATATATTTAAAATAAAAAACAAAGCAGTCATTAGGTCTATACATGTAAATGAATTTTAATAGTTTTCAATATATACTACTTAATAAATTAGTGAATGATATGAAAATATTTTAGTAGTGGGAAAGTTTTAAATTAATTTCAAATTAAGTTAATAACTTTTTCTTCTCTTCTCTACCTAGTCTTGTGTCTGTCAGTCTTTTGTTAGTATCTTAGCAGAGTTTGGCCTCCTTCCTCTTGAATATAAAAGTAGTAGTAAGTACAGTAGAAATGGTAATGGTAATAAAACAACGATAGCTAACACTTACACAAAGGTTATGATGTACCAAGTACTTTTCCAAATGCTTTACTTATGTGAACTCATTTTATATTTTCTTTTTGTCTTTTTCTTGTGACCGGTAAGGGGATCACAACCCTTGGTGTGGTGTCGCCCGCACCGCGCTCAGCCAGTGAGCGCACCGGCCATTCCTATATAGGATCCGAACCTGCGGCGGGAGTGTTGCTTCGCTCCCAGCGCCGCACTCTCCCGAGTGCGCCAAGGGCTTGGCCCTCATTTTATATTTTCGATAACGCTTTGAAGTTGATACTCTTATTAATTTCATTTTACAGATAGGGAAACTGAGGCACCAAGAACTGGTAACACACTCAAGTTGACAAAATTAGTCAGTGAGATATCTGGAATAAGAATTAAGATAGTCTAGTTGCAGAGTGTGTGGTCTTAATATAATGCTATCAGTGATCCAGAGTTTGGCTAATTTTTTTTTCTATCACTGAAGTTTATAAAATACAGACAGGCTTACTTGGTATGGAATGGTAAATATGATTTGTCTAATTTTGACACCAACACCATGCAGTCTTTATTACTGTAGTTTACCTGTCTTGAAATCAGATGGCATTAGCCCTCTAACTTTGTTCTTTTTAGATATGTTTTGGCTGTTCTAGGTCCTTTGCATTTCCATATGAATTTTAGAATCAGCTCCTCATTTTTTTTTCAATGAAACACTTCTGAGATTTTGATTGGGATTATGATGAATCTATAGGTCATTTTAGGGACAAATGACATCTTAACAATACTGAGTCTTCCTACCCATAAAATCTGTATATTTCTTGATTTATTTAGGTTTGTTTTAACTTTACTCAGCAATGTTTTATAATTTTTAGTATGCATCTCTTTTATTTTTTAAAGCCAGATTTAGTTCTAAGCATTTCCCATTTGTGACCCCATTGTAAATAGTATTTCCTAATTTGAATATCTGAATTTTTTTTTGCAAATATAAAAAAATCTTTTGTATATTTGTGTATCTTACCATCTTGCTAAACTCGTGTTAGCTTTAGTTGATTTTTAAAAAAGCATTCCAGTGAATTTTCTACATAGGAATTTATCATACTCTAAAGCATCCTTAGGTTTGCCAAAGGCAGTAAGACTGTTTGAGTTAATTGACCTGCATTTCTGCATCAAAATGGTAAATCTAGAGAATATTTATCCTTCTGTGTTCCAGTTTCTCAAAAACCACAAATTAACACATCATATTGGTCATCTTACTAGGCTAAGAAATTCTGGGCAAATTATGTGTGTGCTATATTCGAAAAGATGATTTACTTTATAAAGACTATTAAGATAATTATATGCTGCTTTCTTTATTTTAATTTCTAATTTTTCATTAGATTTTTTTTTGCTATTATTGATTTCATCTTGATGAAATTAATAACATTTCTCTTTGGGTTACTACCTCAACTTTTAATTTCTAACTCACCATAAACAACAGTCAAATTTCAATAGAAAATTAACTTCAACAAATTTCTGAATTCTCATCTTGTCAGTGTAATCTTCCAATGCGTGCAAAGTATACATTTTTCTCCTAGTTAATATTTGACTTATTGCAGAAGTCAAATTCTTTTTCTGTTATCTTTTTCTGTTGTTGTTTTTCTGTTATTTTGTTATGTCACATGGTAGCAAAAAATATGTTGATAGCTCTCAGAAAACTGGAAGTATCTTCTGAATTGAAGTAGCATAAAGCCATCATCAAAATTAAGGTTTTAAAAAGACATTAAACTTTTAAAAGCTTGGACAAAAGGGCAGGCTTGTATGGCCTTGGAAATATTGAAGAATGCTTAGCTTTCATCAGAAGCCTAAGAGGTCTAAGTAAGATTAGGATAACTTATTATTTTAATTATTTACTATTCCATGTGTAAGGAAGATCCATAAAAACTGAGTTTATTAAAATGTGTGTCAGATTGTCAAACAATATTAATTTCCCATGCAACTTCTGCCTATCTGAAGAAACAATCTGGGCATGTTCTTATATTCTTTGTGGATTCATTACAGAACAATAGGGTCTGATAGTGAGAAAACTTATAGCAGGTTCCAGAATCAAATGGACTTCAGCTGTTTGCTTTTGGCACAGATGCTCTCTAAAGCATCTTAACTGATCTTAAAGACAACTTTGTTTTCCAGCCTTTACTTTTAATACCGAATTGACATTATCTACGTTGTCGTATCTTGCTTAACTGAAAAAATATAACCCCAAACAATATTTTATTGAGAAAAAGATTTTATTAAAAAATTATTGCTTCTGTGACTGTTCTTTTTGAAATGCCTAAATAAGATCTGATGTTCTTAGAGATTAAAGAGAAGCTATGTTTTACTATGATACATTTACCTAGAATATAAAATAATAGTCAAAACCATCAAAGGACACAAATTCATGATTTACACGATATTTGGGACCCTTATGTGAACTAAATTTTCAGTCAGCAACTTATTTATAATGTGAATGAAGTTGGAGTAAGACTGTAATAACAAATTTGAGAATATTTCATAGAATCATTATTTTTAAAATTACTTAGATATGCAAAGAATTTACTCTGTAAAATATAAATATTGTTCAAAAAGAAAGCAAGAGGATTTTTTTCACGTTAACTACACCTCTTTTTTTTTTTTTTTAACATCTACGCAGTTATTTGCATCTTCAAGGCACTAGACCATTGTTTTCTGAAAGTTTTTTGATCATGCACCTCTATTAAAATCATTTGTTAAACATGCAATTCCAATATTTTAAAAATATGTTATATATGTATATAATACAAATATATTGTTTTCTTAAATAATATCTTTTTCATAAAAGTTATAAACAGAATTTATAATATTTACTTTTCACTCCACCTGCTAATCATCTCATACAACTCTTAAGTCCTGTACACATAATTGATCATTACTATAATAAATAAGTAGTGACTTGTGACTGTAAAACACCAAGGAACTAAATCTTAATGTAGAGATAAAAGCAGAACAGTATAGTAAATATCATTTAATAATTTATTAACATTATTCTTACACCATTTAAGTGGAAAATATGCATTTTAGTTCTTTTGCAAAATTATTTTTCATTCTATTGCCAAGCATGTGCAAAGTAGCTGAAGCACAGACTAAAAGTTTCATTAAATATTTATTTTTTTAGGAAATCATAAATTACTGACGTTTTGCCACATCTGTACATAAAGCCATAACTTTAAAATTAAAATGATTCACCATAGATACATGTTGAAGGCAAACTATTACAATAGCAATTTATCAAAAGAAAATAATTTATAGACATCAATCTTTCTAAAAGAGAACATTAATCTTTAATGGTGATATTACAAACAAAATGATTTTGTTTAGTTATGCAAATTCTGTTTATCATCTTCTTGATTTGTTCATCAAGAAATCTAATTTCCCTGGGCTCTAAAGAATTGCTGCTTTGAGCTTTTATTTTTTCATCATTCTATTTAATTGTAATCCTGTAATTTAATTTAATGTAAATGCTGTCTCTATTGTGGAAATGCAAAATTTCTTATAACAATAACCCATTAAAGTATATTAAAAGTATTTATCATGATTCTCATGAGTAACAATAACACAGCAAATAGAAACCTGGGATACCTAATCAGTACAAATAATTCAGAATAATCTCTCTCCATTTGTTTTCATGTAAAACAGACAGAACCACAGCCATTAAAGTAATGAGTAAAATGAAAACTTATTTTTATAAAAATCAATCAGGTATTAAAAATTATTTCTATATCTAAAAATCAGAAGAAAATCATTCTAATGAATAGTAAATTTCTCTGGATTTGACAATATTATCAACTTCATATACTCAATAAAACTACAATTTAATTTTGATAGGTGCCTATCCTAGTTTCCCTCCAAAGAGATAGTCTGGATATGGCATAAAATTCTTCTAAAAATACCATGTAAATGGTGATTTACATTTCATTGTTTTAGAATATCAATTTTCAATTTTGCATGTTTCCCACAGTCTCTACTTTCTCAAATTTAAGAGTATCATTTGCTTACTAGCTTCATGTTCCTAATTTTAAGATTCCATGAAGGGAAATTTAAAGATGTTGGTGTCATTCTATCTCTGGGAGGAGTGTTTGGTTATTATTATTTTTTTTTCCTTTTTGTCTTTTTTCGTGACTGGTAATGGGATCGCAACCCTCAGTGTTGCGCCTGTACCGTGACCGGCAACGGGATCGCAACCCTCGGTGTCGCACCTGCCCCGCGCTCAACCAGTGAGCGGACCGGTCTCTATATGGGATCCAAACCCTCGGCAGGAGCACCGCCACGCTCCCAAGTGCCGCACTCTACCGAGTGCACCACCGGGCCGACCTGGGTTATTATTTTTAAATTAGAATTTGCTTCATTACCTATTTTGGGATTTAAAAAATTGTTTCTCCACATATCCATAAATTTAAAAAAGGTATCTCTATTTCAGTATGTATTTCTAAAAGATAAGTTTTTTTAAAAAAAAACATAAATTCAATAACATTATCACATGTAATAATAATAATAATAATCTTTTAACTTCAACAAGTAGCAAGCTAGTATTGATTTTTCCAATTATAACTTTTTACACTTTGTTTCTGAATATCAGGATTGAAATTAGGGGAATGGCTTGTATTTGGTTCATATGTTTTCTAAGTCTCTTTTAGTTTTTATGTTGGCCCTCAATCTCTTATTTTCTCATATATATATATATATAGTAGAAGATATTAAGACATTTTTATGTCTGTAGTGTTGTGACAGTCCAGCTTTTGCTTTATTATATCCCTGCTGTATTGCTTAACACAGTCCTCCCTTTCCTGTACTTTCTATACACTTTTATTTATATCTAAAGGCTTGATAAAAATCAGATTCAGCTCTTTAACAAGTATTTTTCATAATGGCATGATATGCTTCTATCGTGGCATTAAAAATATTTGATGTGTTTCAATTCAATGGAATTATTACCCTTATTGATGTTCAAATTAATCCATCTTTGAGAACAGAGGGAGTTACTTCATGTTGGCTCCTAACACCAATGGACCTAATTCTGAAGTAAATAGATTTCTTAACTTTTACTATGACAAAATGTTTCAAGTTCAAAGCATCCATTAACTTATTTATATTTATACTTCCCCTTCCTTACATAAGTGACAATTCTATACATACTTTCACCACTTAGCAATATGCCATGGGGATGACTCAATAAGCCCATTACTTTTGCACTCTGCAGTAAATTACTCAGAACAGACTCATGGGAACAATACTCCCTTAGTTCTTACAAATTACTACCATATGAGGCTTTTATGTATAAAGGTTAGTATGGCTGAATAAAAAATTTCTGGTTCACTTTCTCTTTTCTTAAGCATCATATACGAGTTAATTATCTCTGGCAAAAAAAAAAAGTTGTTGCTGAGATAGCCTGATTATTTATTTATTTACATATTTATTTTGACCTCTTAAAAGTGACCTTCTATTTTTGCCTACATTCACAAAAGACTTTTCTTAAGTCTAATTTTTTTTTACTAGAAGATTTCTAATACCTTCTGGTTAATATTTGTATGTACAAAGTAAGCACTTTGTATGTCAAGTCTTGATTTTTGTTCCAGGAAATCCATAAATCCATTGTGGCTTTTTATTCTTGTTTTCTTTTTTTTTTTTTTTTTTTAATTTTTTTTTTTTTTTCCGGGAAACCCAAAAACCCTTTTTTGTTTTTTTTTTTTTTTTTTTTTTTTTTTTTTTTTTTTTAGAATTCTTATTGTACATGGGGTGGGGGTAGTCGGGTGTTCTTTGCCTGTATTCTGTATCATTCCCTGGTGCTTAAGAAATAACCACTCATTTAGGAAATAAGAAATCTATTAAATATTTTTTTTTCTACTGCAATTTGAGTCGACTGAGGGATTAAAGCTGGATGGCAGTGGTTTGTGTAGTAGAGAGCATGTCAAGGAACACTGCCATCATAAAATTCATAAAATCATAGCTAAAATGTAAGGTTTATTTTTTAGTGCTAATTGCATTCAAAAATTAAAAATTAACTAAACAGCAGAATATGAAGGCAAATATGGGATATCATGATATAATGAGACATATATTTGGTCTTAATCCCTGTTCTTGTTTTCTAGAATTGAGCTCCTAAATCCCACATATCTTCCTAAGTGACTAGAGCAATAACGGTGAAAGGAGCATTTCTTGTTATTCATAACAAGTCCCATTCGTCCACACCTGAATTTATGTTCATGAGATGACTTTCGGAAAGCTCCTAAGGATGGGGGGCTGGTTGCACAGGACACCTACCATGTGATTAGAGCGCTGGAACTTTCAGCCCTAGGAAGGGAAGAAGGGTGAGGGGCTGAAGATTGACTTAACCATCAGCAGCCAATGATTTAATAAAAAATAAATATAAAAGCCCAAAAGGATGGGGTTTGCAGAGCTTTCAGGTTGTCGGACACTTGGAGGTGCTGGAAGGGTGGTGCACTGGAAAGGGCATGAAAGTTCCATGCCTCTTCCCCACACCTTGCATTTCTTCCATCTGGCTGTTCCTGAGTTGCATCCTTTGATAGCAAACAAGTAATCTAGTACACAAACTATTTTCCTGAGTTCTATGAACTATTCTAGCAAATTATCAAAACTGAGGAGGTTGTTTGGGAACCTCCAATTTGTAGCCAAGTCATACAGCAGTTATTGGTAACGTGGCAACCCAGAACTTCTGACTGGTATTTTAAATCAGGGTTGGGGGGGCAGAGAGCAGTATTATAGTACTGAGTTAGTGTTAGAACTGAGTTAAAGTGTAGAACACCCAGTTGTTGTTGGAGAATTGGATGGTGCAGGAGACGGGAGGGGTTGACAGGGGTGAGGGGAACCCCACACATCTGGAAACAGAAGAGAAGGACTGAGAACAATAGTAGAGTAGAGAAGAAACAAGGTTTTTTTCCTTTCAAAACTCAATGTATGCTCTATTTTTAAAATGCACTGTAAAAGGGCCAGTCCATGTCTCACTTGGGAGAGTGCAGTGCTGATGGCGCCAGGGCCACGGGTTTAGATCCCTGTATAGGGATGGCTGGTTGGCTCGCATGGGAGAGCATGGTGCTGACAACAAGTCAACAGTTGGGATCCCCTTGTCGGTCATCTTTTAAAAAGGAAAAAACAAAAGAGAAAAAACACTGTACAAAACTGCAGATTTCAAAAAATTTTGAGCTGAGCAGGACAAAATCTGGATAAGACTTAAGGCCAGTATTAACTCTATTGTACAGTGTATTTCAATGAAAATATTTGAGAACTCAACACCTTAAAATGTCATCTGTTTGTATGTTGACAGATTTGACCATTTGTTGGTTGGTTAACCTGAAAATGAACTACTTGTTTCATATGGAATCTTTGTGCATACATATAGTAAATGTAATACTCTTCTGGGTAATATATGATTCATTATTTAAAGTAAAATCCATGTTTACTCTAAAGCCACTAGTTTCCATATAAGCTTACATTCTCCATATATCCATATATATCCACATATGTCTATATATTTTCATATATCTTTAGTAAATCTTCCATTCATATATTTTTCTCATATTTGCTTTTTATGTCAGAACAGGTTTGTGTGCATGTGGTTTTATGTGTGGAATACCATAAACTAGTAACAGTCATTGGCAACTTGTTTTCTTAAAGATATTAGCAAATAAATTAATGATCAGTTTCAACTAATCAATTTGGCAGAATGTGAAAATTTACTTGTCAGCACATGGGATGATTCACAAGAGTCCTGGCCTTAAGCAGTATGTCTTTAAGATAACTAAGGATATATCAGAAGTGATAATATCAGTTTTGTTTTTTTTTCTCGTGTCTTGAAGTTACTTTCTCCAACCTACGACTAGGATTCTCTTCTATTATTTAAGCAAACAATAGCAATGATAACATGTTTATGTGCAAGTGGATCTGGCAAATTATATCCTTAACCGATGAGTAAGACAAGACTTGAAAAAGTTAACTTTGGTTATAAATTATATTACAATTCACCTAAGTATGGGTAATGGTTCCTTATATTTAAAAATTTTGTATAATAATTATCTAAACATAATTTTTGTTAACATGTGCTTTAATAACTGTAAATTATCAAAAATTCATAACCAAATTTTTAGTAACAGATATAATAAAATATTAAGATTATAGCAACAAGACATATTTGTCAACATTAACATGACCAACTGACATATATTTCTTGACATCTGGGAGTGGGGAGTTTTTATTTTTTTAATGTGGATGATGCATAGTAGTAAACAAAACCTTAGGCAACTTTTAAGATAAGCTCAATTTATCAAACTTCCTCGTTATAAAACTATTTTATAAAATATATCAAATACTCTCTAACTGAATAAGCTAAACTTACCATTTATTGTAATGTCCAAGAAATTTATGAAAAAGTAACATTATCAGGAAACATAGCTAGGTTTAGGAATTAATTTTTAATTCCCATGCAATAGGCCATGGAAGATAAACATTTTCCATATTAATTATCCAAGCATGTCTATCCTCTGTTACATAACATAGCTGAGTGGTTCATCTGCATTCACTACCATTAACACAGCACAAAGGAGAAAATGATCTGAAATCTAAGCTACAAAGATAAAACAGAAGTGAATCAGGCATATTAACAGGCTTGCAGATTTTCATGATAAATCCATCTCCAAGATGAGACATGAAACTCATGGATTTCAATGACATAGATAAAATTGCATTAATATTATATAAAGATATTGCATTTTATTTATTTTCAGTAAATGTAGATGTAAGATCCTTTACTAAGAAATAAAATTTTGGTGAGAAAAAACAGATATTATTATCTGAAATGAGTCCTCCACCTTCCATTAGAGGAAAAGACTCCTCAGAGTCTCAAGGAAAAAGACATAGACTGAATTTAATGTCTAGAGTTTAATTTTACAATAGAGGAGAAAAGAAAAGAGAAAGCAGAGCCTTTTTGGAACAGCCACAAGAGATTCACCACTAAACTGTCAGAGCTGAGAAACGGGAAATCTGCTTTAACATCAGATGCGAGGGAGGAGATGAAGACTTCTAATATCACCACTCCGGTGCACCAGTAATAAGACAGAGCTCTTGCAGCATCTGTTCAAAGTCTGATGTAATTCCGTGATGAGTACTTCCTTAGAACAACATAATTTTCTAAAGCACCAAACCTATAGTGTGCAAATCTTCAGAGAAGGTTAAACTTTCCCCTTGCTTACAGAGTTTGTAAATGCCACTATTAATTACATGGAAATATTAGACACTTCATGAATCAATTTGGTAGAATTCTTTAAATTGATGCAGATGGCTTCATTTACCTAACAAATCTAGTTTCTTTGACTAGGGAATCAGAATCTCCACTTTACTTCTGAGTTCTGGTATCTTCATTTAGGGTATTGCTGGAAAAATATTCTCTTGAACCTTAATTTAGAAATAATCATTTGCAGAATGTAAAATGAATAACTATTAAAAGAGTCTTTCCTAGAATTAATAGATGCTACTAATGTCAAGTAAATTGTACTGAAAATCAGAGTACATATACAACCAATATATTAGAAGTAATTTGTAACTTTCTCAAAAATGTATAGTCCTTTGATAAATATATTAATGAAAAAGATTATATAAATATCTTGTGCTTTAACTTTTGATAAATAATTCCCAAATTTTCTATTGTGAAACATATGCCCACATGAAGACACATATAAATCTTCATATCAGCCTTATTTATAATAGCCCAAGCTGGAAACAACCTAAATTACCATTAAAAGAAGAATGGATAAACAAACTATGGTGTATCCACACATGGACAACTTCTCAGTGATATAAAAGAGCAAACTATTAATAAAAACAACTATAGTGATGATCTGCAAAAGCCTTTTGGTAAGTGAAAGAATGCAGAAACAAGTTTATATACTATATAAGTCCATTTATGAAATTCTAGAAAAAGTCTGTGCTATAGTAACAGAAAGCAGATCAGTTTTCGCCAGGGGCCAGGGGTGGAGAAAGGCCCAGAGGAAATTTTTGAAGTGAAAGAATATTCTTTATTTTAATTGTGGTGATGCAAACATTATTGTACATGTTTGAATGCTTAAAAGTGGAAGATTTCAGTGTACGTAAGTTATATCTTAATGAAAAAGATGCAAAAAATGTAATGATCTGGCCCTGGTGGTTTTAATAAAACCAATAGTTAATGGGAAAACACCGCACTAAAGTGGCATTTTGATTTACAATTTAAAAAATAATTTATAGCAATGGAAAAGAAAGTCTTTATTAAGTGTCTAGTTAAGTATACCTCCACCAGTTTTCTAAATTATAAGACTTATAGGGATAATGAAGTGAGAGAAACTCTCTTCTCCTAAAAAGGAAACTCAGGCCTCCACGAATATGAAGGTTTTCTACAAGAGCCTATGCTGCTCCTGGTCTTCACCTGAGAATGTGTCTAGTGTTGCAAGAAGTGGCTATATAGCTTCTCTCTGCCTGTGGGTCACTCAGTGCCAAGAGCTTTTTAACTCCAGTGCAGAGGCTGTTGACTCAGGCACCTGACTCAAGGTACTCCATTCCCCTTTTCCATGCACCCTGTTTGTGATGAACAGCAGAGAGGATGAGCCAAAACATTTTCATTAACAAGTCTTATCTAAATGACTCAGTTTTACAGAGGCCAGATCATGATGAAGAAATATGGTCAACTCAATCTTCTGTATCCTATAAGAAATTTTATGATAATTAAAGTAATTCGATTAATTTTCTACTTATTTATCTTGGGTTGCAATAGTTTAAGAAACATCAAGAGAAAACTTAGTAAGGTCTACTTCTTTCAATGTCATGTTTTCTTGATGTTTATCTGCTAGTTAACAAGATAATTTCATAAAACTGGCCTTCATGTTTATGTTTTGGTTTCTTTTTTTTTTTTTTTACATCCAATAATTAAATATTTCCTAGTGATTACCCAGTAATCTCAGGCAAAATACCGTATCTTGGGTAATAATGTATTATGGCTATACAAATGAATGAATTAAATTACAATTTAATGTTCTTTGCCAACTTTAAGATTGCATAAACCAATGTATTATGTGTATGATGATCTGGAAGCACATATGGTATACCTCTGATCACATGAATGAAAACTAACACAAACTCACAGTCACCCTCACAATATTCTGAAACAAATAAGGGTTGTTCAAGTTTAATTTGTATGCACCAGATTATTATGTTAAAGCTATAGATTTGCCAGCAAAAGAGTTTTGCCTTACTCATATTATGAAATCTTTCCTAAAGCAAATGATAACAATCTGAATAAAAGTTACCACATACTTTGTTTTAGATTATTATTATTATTAAATAATATGTGGATAAAACTTTTAAATCTAAAATTTATGGAATTGGAATCCTGAAAACATTAGCTCAGCACAGGGAGGATATGTCTGTTCAGTTTATGCCTTACCATCTTATTCTGCATCATTTATGCTCCTGGATCGGGAGAGGTGGCTGTTGACTTAGACAAGTTTGATTTAAGTAAACATGATATTGGCGGTGTCGCTGAGAAAATAAACATCTCTTACACTTTCAAAAAAATAAAAATAAGAGCTATTTGGTGTTTCCAACTCTGAAATAAAACATCTGATTTTTAATTATTTAACTTTAACCTTTTTTAAAGGTAGATAGGTGAGAGGAAGAAAATTAAGACTAGGAAAAAAACATCCCACAAAAGTGCCTAGTGATAGAAATAACAATAAGCCCTCTATTTAGGAAGAGGAAGCAGTAAATAAAGGGCATTACAAACTTAGAAATGTGCACATTCAAGCTTCTGGAGATATTCCAAATTCTTTGTTTGCTTTTTTTCCCTCATAGTGATGCTAGAATTATAGATGCTAGCAGTTATATACCTATAACCAGAGATTCCTCATCTGGAAAATAACACATGAAAGAATACTGGTATAGTAGTTTAGAGTACATCTCAAAACTCTGACTTCAAAAAGCAAAGAAATGTACTGTTAGTATTTTCAAAATTAAAGCAAAATGCTAAGTTTGCAGAAAAAATATAAAAAGAGTAAATTTCCTTTCAGATAACATTTTAAAAGTAAATATATTCATAAGGAGTCCTCGTGATTTTTAATATTTAAGAAAAAATACGTAAATGTGTTTCCTTTATTGGCATTTGTTTCTGCAACTAGCTTAAGTGCCACAATTGGACAGCTTGGGAGTACTGTTCTCCTAGAATGCCTTGTGAATAGCATCCTTAGAAGTGCACAAAACACTGTCCTGCTGAAGAAAATCAAGTGCTGCATTTGATTGTGTTCATTGCAAAATATGTAAATTTTCATTTGTACTCTGGGAATTTCATTTTCCTCTGTCTTTTTGACTTTACCCTTGGTGAACCTATACACAGAGAAAAACAAGAGTGAACTCAGTAAGTTGTTATTCATTAGATTGAGAAGATGATAATTTCTTTGTCTTTCTTTGGGTTCTGTTTAGCATCATTAACGATAGCCAGAAAACAGAGCTTTCTACTTTGCAACAAGGGATGTCAAGAGACCAAACCAATTTTTCAAGTATTCATGACAACTCTACTCAACTAAGGAATAATTCAGATATTTATGACTGACAAAACTAAATTACAACTCAATTTTTAAATGACTTGTGAAGTTAAAAACTAATAAGAAAACAGAATACTAAGTAAAATAATCACTACAACTAATGAAATTCAGAATCTAAATTAGTGCTGATGACGTACTTGAGTTAAGTGCAGGATTTATCTCTTAGTATTTCCATTCTGGGCCCATTATCCTCTTAACTATACTTCAAATTCTCCAAGCTGTGCTAGAACACATTGTCTGAGTTTCTCTTCAAATAACATGGTTTATATTAGGGTCAAGTTTCAACTATTTATAACAGACATTTAGCAGCATTTTTCTAAAAACATACAAATGATAAAACAACTTTTCTTCAACAGCTTTCCTAAGAGATTAAATATCATTATTATTTAACTTTTTAGATAACCATTCTCACTTGGTTTGATGATAAATTATCCATAAAAATAAAAATCTATTATATCTTACAATAAGCAAAGTAAAGCTATTTAAGAAGATTTTCTTTCTAATATCCAATTTTCCTATTAGAGCAATAGCATGTTCAAAGGGGTCTATTGCTTTGGTTACTGGGCTTGTGAATAAAGCGAAGATAGGGTCTTTAATATTAAAAAATATATAAAATATACTGAAAAAAAATGATTATAATATTTCCTAGTAATTGCCCAGTAATTTCAGGCAAATTACCATACCTTGGGTAACAATATATTATGACTATACAAATGAATGAATTAAAGTACAATATTACATATATATGTATATTTATATACATATACTTTAAAAATGAAGCTAATTTTAATATTTTAAAAAGATAAAATATACAATATAGAACTTGAGAAATTACATTTATTCTTGATTTTTTCACAATACAACTACGGAGATTTTATGTGCTAATCAATGCTTGGTATTAAAGAAAACACGCACATATCATGTGTATGTAAGATAAAGAGAGAGACAGACAGAGGGAGAGATTGTCCACTAAAGATATATGCATGTAGTCCTAACAAACATAAAGTATACTAATAATATATAAATGAAATGTAAATATGTATAACTAAACTGAATTGTCTTAGGATTCTGATTTGACATTCTTCCCTAATATAGGAAAGTGGTAAAAAGAAATAATGTCAATGGGTACATATATTGCAAGTAATATTGATAGTTCATGTATTGTATAATTCCACCTTCTGTAGAAAATGATAAGAAATGACTAATGAAGTAACAAAGTCAGTTAATGTTCTGAGCACAAAAAATGCCATATGGACATTTTCTTAGCCAAGACAAATCTTTAATCATGTTTCCCAGTCAAAATAAGAAACTTAGAAAAAAAACTGTCCCAGTCTTGGTCTGGGGCAGGACCTTCTATGTGGTGCCATTTAACTTTTTCTCTGGGATCCATCTAGCATCTCTGATAAAATACTGGTGCACTTGTTTCGTCAAGTTGTAATAAAATTAAGAAGGCTAATGGAGAAATTGGAAGTACCTGCCCCATTAACCTTGAGTCTCATGACATGAAACGAGACATCCCAAAATGGAAAGACCTTGAACTAGCTTATGACTAGCCTGATATTTTTTTAACTAGAGCTTTCTATTTTTGGTGTCCAATCTCCCATAAAATGTCTTTACCAAGAAGAAATCTATGAATTTCTCCTGTTGGAAGCCTTTTCCCTTACTCTCAAGTTTGAAATAAGAGTTTAGCAAGTGCTTCAATTATTTGATGATGGGAGAGACAATTTCAAAGTTAAGTTGCAAGTAGAAATAATAAACCACTACCGAGCACACACACACACACACACACACACGCACGCACACACGCACGTGTGCGCACACACACACCCAGAAATGACTAGTCCTTAGTAATCACTGTTAGAAGGTAGCAGAAACCCAAGAAGAGAAAAAAATCTAGTATTTGGAAAATTGCTAACAATGTTGGGAATCTTTTAATACTGTATATAAAGTAGTGGTAATGTGTTTCAGTTATCTACGGTTGCATACTGAACCATGCCAAATATAGTGGCCTAAAATAATAACCATTTTATTATTATTATGTGCATGAATTCTGTGAGTCAGAGATTTAGAAAAAGTGCGATGGAGATAGCTTGCATCTGTTCCAAAATTTCTGGTGCCAAAGAAAGGAGGACTTGAGCAGCTGGTGATTACATGAATGGCTAGGGACTGAGATCATCTGAAGAGTTCTTTACTTGTATGTGTAAAGGCTGGAATGAGATAACTTGAAGGTTGGACTCAACTTGGACTGCCTACTGATACCTATACATGATATTTCCATGTAATTTTGGCTTTCCTCACAGGAGGCTGCCTTGGGATTGTCAGAATCCTTGCAAGGCAACTTTGAGCTCCAAGAGATGATGTTCCTATATATATGGTAGAATATGCACAGCTTTTTCTTCTTTTTTTTTTTTTATTTATTTATTTTATTTTTTTATTTTTTTTTGTCTTTTTTCCGTGTCCGGCAACAGATCGCAACCCTCAGTGTTGCCCCCATACCGGACCGGGGACCGGCAACGGGATCGCAAGCCTCGGTGTTGCTCCCGCGCCTCGCTCAGCCAGTGAGCGGGAGCCGGTCTGTATGTGGGATCCGAACCCTCGGACGGGAGCGCCGCCGCGCTTCCCAAGCGGCGCACTATCCAGTGCGCCACCGGGCCGGCCCATGCACAGCTTTTTCTAAGGTAGCTTCAGGAATCACGAATCACTATTTCTTCTACATTCTATTGGTTACAGGCAAGTCACTTGTATTTGTCCATTTCTGTTGCTTATAACAAAACACAGGGAACTGGGTATTTTATAAAGAAAACAAAATTTATTGCTTACAGTTTTGGAGGCTGGGAAGTCCAAAGTTCAGGGAACACATCTGATGAGGGTCTTGATGGTGACAAAAGTGACCCACGGGTCTCACATGGCAGAAAATGGCAGAGCAGAGAGAGACTAACCTCCTCACATGTCCTTTTAAAGACTTTAGAACCACAGCCCGGACTATCATTATTAATCCATTCACTGTGGCATGTTCCTACAATCTAATCAACTCTTCAAAACCCCATCTTTCAATTACCATGATAGGATTTCCCACCCTTGACAATTACAATAAAGATTAAACCTCAGTGAGGTTGGGGGGTGGTGGTATCCAATCTACAGCATCACTGAATCTATCCAAATTAAGGGGAAGAGAATTCGACTCTACTAGATCTTACTCATATCTCTCTAAAAAAAAAAAAAAAAATCAAAGAATTTGCTGCCATCTTTCAAACTGCCACAGAATGTGGAGTTTAAAGTTCCAGTCAAGATGGCGGAGTAGTTGGTTCCTGGTGTCACTCTCTCCCACAGAACCACCAATTTGCAAGTATTAAGGAGCAACAACAGGACACCTGAGATTTGCACTGGAACAGGCAGGAACTGCATGCCACGGGACCCCAGTTCAGGTTGCTCCCCACTGCATAGAGAGAATTTAGAGCTTCTGGACCCACATGCCCCAAGCCTGCCAGGCCGGAGAAGGCAGGTGGGGTGGGACTTCCAGCCCAGGCTGGTCCCCACCACTGGGAGAGACTTAATAGACTCAGGGCACTCTCACCCTGAGCCAGTCGTGCTGGAGAAGGCAGTCAGGGCAGAACCTCCAGCCCAGGCTGATCCCCGCCCCAGAGAGAGACTTAAGAGCCTCGGGGCCCCCACACTCTGAGCCAGCTGTCCCAGAATAGGCACACACAGTGGCAAGTCCGGCCGAGGCCAGTTCCTGCTGACCAGAAGTGGCAGTCCCTTCAGGATCCAAGCCAGACATCAGGGTGAAACGAGTAAACTGTGATACCCCTGGCCACAATGACAAAACGCCAAAGGAAAGATACCAGAAATATGAAAAATCAAGAAAATACATCACCACCAAAGGAAAATAATACCTCTCAAGTGCTAGATCCTATAGAACAAGAACTTTGAAATGACAGACAAGGAATTTAGAGTAACAATTCTAAGGAAACTAGATGAGATACAAGAAAATTCAGTGAGAAAACACAATGATGTGAGAAAAAATGTAATGGATCTGAAAGAAGAGATGTACAAAGAAATCAATGCCTTGACAAAGAATGTACCTGAGCTTCTGGAGCTGAAGGATTCATTCAATGAAATAAAAAACACAACACAGAGTTTAACCAGCAGACTTGAACAAGCAGAAGAGAGAATTCCTGACCTTGAAGACAGGCTGTTTGAATTAACACAGGCAGACCAGAAAAAAGAAAAAAGAAAAAAAAAATTTGAAGAAAATCTAAGAGAGACTACAGACAACTGTAAGTGCTCAAATATCTGAATCATGAGGATTCCCAAAGGGGAGGAAAAAGGAAATGGCATTGAAAACATATTCAATGAAATAATAGCAGAAAACTTCCCAGATATACAGAAAGTCACAGATCTCTAGAATCAGGAAGGCCAAAGATCCCCAAACACATTCAACCCAAAAAATCCTTTTCAAGACATGTGATACTCAAACTGGCAAAACTCAAAGACAAAGAGAGAATCTTAAAAGCTGCAAGAGAGAAGCAGCAAGTCACCTATAAAGGAGCTTCAATCAGAATAACATCATATTTTTCATCAGAAACCCTAAAAGCCAGAAAAGAATGGGATGATATATTCAAAACACTAAAGGACAAAAATTGCCAGCCAAGAATACTTTATCTGGCAAGGCTATCCTTCCAAAATGAAGTACAAATAGTATATTTCTCAGACAAACAAAAACTGTGGGAGTTCACTACCACAAGACCAGCCTTACAAGAAATTCTCAAAGGGTGTGAGGCCACAAAAACAGCTGTCACTGCCATGAATACTCAAGAAAGAACAATACCTGCCAGCAAAAGAAAAATGCTAAAAAAAAAAGTTTATCTATCACCCCAAGAAACCAACAAATACAGAAGACAAACAGAAAATTAGAAAGAAAGGAACATAAGATACTTAAGACATCTAAACAAAAATCAGTAAAATGCTAGGAGTAAATCAACACCTTTCAATAACAACTCTAAATGTAAAGGGATTAAATTCCCCATTCAAAAGACACCAACTGACTCATTGAATTAAAAAGATGGACCCAACAATATGCTGTCTTCAAGAGATTCAATTGACCTGTAAAGACACACATAGACTAAGAGTGAAAGGATGAAAAAAGATATATCGTGCAAATAGAAATGAAAAGCGAGCTGGAATAGCTATTCTTATGTCAGATAAAAGAGACTTTAAAGCAGAAACCATAAAAAGAGATAAGGCCACTATATAATGATAAAAGGATCTATCCATCAAGAAGACATAACAATCCTAAATATATATGCACCCAATGTCAGAAAGCCAGATTTACACAGCAAACTCTACTAGATCTAAAGAAACAGATAGAAACTAACACCATAATAGCAGGGGACCTGAACACCCCACTCTCATCACTGGACAGATAATCTAGGCAAAAAATCAACAGAGAAACATAAGATCTAAACAATACTTTAGGCCAACTAGATTTGGCAGGTATTTACAGAACGTACCATCCAACAACCTCAGAATATTCATTCTTCTCATCAGCACATGGAAAATTCTCCAGGAGAGACCACATGTTAAGTCACAAAACAAGTCTCAACAAATTCAAAAAATTGGAATTATTCCATGTATTTTCTCTGATCACAATGGATTAAAATTAGAAATCAATAATAAATGAAACTCTGGAAACTATACAGTCACATGGAAGTTAAACAACATTCTACTTAATGACATATGGGTCCAAGAAGAAATTAAACAGGAAATCAAGAAAATTTATTGAAATTAATGAAAATAATGACACATCATAACAAAACCTGTGGGATACTGTAAAAGCAGTATTAAGGGGGAAATTTATCGCAATAAATGCTTACATCAGAAGAATGGAAAGATGGCAAATAACCTAACACTTCACCTTAAAGATCTAGAAAAACAAGAACAATCCAAACCTAAAGTTAGTAGATGAAAAGAAATAAAGATCAGAGCAGAACTTAATGAAATTGAAACCCCCAAAATGATACAAAAGACCAATGAATCAAAAAGTTGTTTTTTTGAAAAGATAAATAAAATTGACAAACCATTAGCATGGCTAACTAAAAAAAGAAGAGAGAAGACCCAAATAACAAAAGTTAGAAATGAAAAAGCTGATATTACAACTGATACCTCTCAAATACAAGGAATCATTAGAGACCACTATAAACAACTATGTACCAACAAATTTGAAAATCTGGACGAAATGGATAAATTTCTGGACAAACACAAGCTAACAAAACTGAGCCAAGAAGATGTAGAAAATCTGAACAGACCAATAACAATAAAAGAGATTGAAGCTGTTATCAGAAGGCTCCCAACAAAGAAAAGCCCAGGACCAGATGGATTCACAGCAGACTTCTACCAAACATTCAAAGAGCAATTGACAACAATTCTCTACAAACTATTCCAAAAGATTGAAACAGAGGCAATTCTCCCAAACTCATTCTATGAAGCAAACATCACCCTGATACCCAAACCAAAGATGCATCTAAAATAGGAAACTACAGGCCAATATTCTTGAAGAATATAGATGCAAAAACCCTCAATAAAATACTAGTTAACAGAATACAGTGACACATGCACAAATTCTACACCATGATCAGGTGAGATTCATCCCAGGGATGCAAGGTTGGTTCAACATACGCAAATCATTAAATGTGATACATCACATCAATAAAAGCAAAACAAAAACCATATGATCATCTCTATAGATGCTGAAAAAGCATTTGACAAATTCAACATTCTTTTATGATTAAGACTCTCTACAAGTTAGGCATAGATGGAAATTATCTCAACATAATTACAGCCATGTAGGATAAGCCCACTCCCAATATCATCCTGAACTAGAAAAGGAACTATACAAAGAACTGAAAACAGGAACTAGACAAGGATGCCCCCTCTCACCACTCCTATTCATCATAATGTTGGAAGTACTAGCCAGAGCAATCAGAGAAGAGAAGGAAATAAAGGGCATAGAGATTGGAAAGGTTGAAGTCAAGCTGTCCCTGTTTATGGATGATATGATCCTATACATTGAACAGCCTAAAGCTTCTATAAAAAAACTTCTAGAGTTGATAAATGATTTCAGCCAAGTTGCAGGATACAAGGTCTACACACAAAAATCAGTGGCATTTCTATACTCCAACAGTGAACATGTAGTAACAGAAATCAAGAAAGCTAGCCCACTTACAATAGCCACCATAAAAATAAAATGCTTAGGAATAAAGCTGACCAAGGATGTGAACAATCTCTATGAAGAGAACTACAAACCACTATTGAGAGAAATTAAAGAGGACACAAGAAGATGGAATGATATCCCATGCTCTTGGATTGGAAGAACCAACATTGTGAAAATGTCCATATTACCTAAAGTGATCTACAGATTCAATATATTCCCCATCAAAATTCCAATTACATTTTTCTCTAAGATGGAAAAAGCTATCCAGACATTTATATGGAACAACAAAAGACAACACATAGCAAAAGCAATCCTGAGCAAAAATAACATAAAGCTGGAGACATAACACTACCTGACTTGAAACTATATTACAAAGCTATAATAATCAAAACATCATGGTACTTGCATAAAAATAGACACATTGATCAATGGAATAGAATAGAGAAGCCAGAAATCAATCCTTATGCCTACAGCCATCTGATCTTTGACAAAGTGAGCAAATCTACATACTGGGGAAGAGACTGCCTTTTCAACTGGTAGTGCTAGGAAAATTGGATAGTCATATGTAGGAGAATGAAACTAGACCCATACCTCTCACCATATACCAAAATAAACTCAAAATGGATTAATCAATAAAACTCCTTAAAGACAACACAAGGAAAACACTTCAGGAAGTAGGAGTGGGTACAGACTTCATGAATGGGACCCAGAAAGCACAGGCAACTAAAGGTAAAATAAACAAATGGGATTATATCAAACTAAAAAGCTTCTGCACAGCAAAAGAAACAATCAACATAGTAAAAAGACAACCAACAGAATGGGAGAAAATATTTGCAAAATATACTTCTGACAAAGGATTAATATCTAGAATATATATGGAATTCAAACAGCTTTACAGCAAAAAAAACAAATAACCCATGTAAAAAATGGGCAAAGGAGCTGAACAGGCATTTCTCAAAGGAAGATATATGAATGGCCAACAGACACATGAAAAAATGCTCAACCTTACTCAGCATCAGGAAATGAAAATCAAGACCACTTTGAGATACCATCTCATTCTAGTTAGGATGGCTAACATCCAAAAGACTGAGAAAGATAAGTGCTGGAGAGGTTACAGAGAAAAACAAATTCTCATACACTGTTGGTGGGGCTATAAAATGGTGCAGCCTTTGCGGAAAATGGTATGAAATTCCTCAAACAATTACAGATAGATCTACCATATGACCCAGCTATTCCACTGTTGGGAATATTCCAGATGAATGGAAATCATCATGCTGAAGGGACAACTGTACTCCAATGTTTATTGCAGCTCTATTTGCAATAGGCAAGAGTTGGAACTAGCCCAAATGTCCATCATCTGATGAGTGGATAAGGAGACTGTGGTGTATCTATCTACACAATGGAATACTATGGTATAAAAAAGAATGAAATACTACCATTCAAAACAACATGGATTGACTTAGAGAAAATTATATTAAGTGAAACAAGTCAGGCACAGAAACAGAAAAACCACACATTCTCACTTATTTGTGGGAGGTATAAACAAATAAATAAACACACAAACAAATCAAGGGGGGGAGACAATAGAATAACCACAAAAATTCCTTGAACTATTTAAGTCAAGTAAACAGATATCATGTGGGGGGGAGGAAAGGGGATGGAGAGAAATAGGTAAAGGGGCATGAAAATAAACTATAATGTATATTGAGTAGTAAAATAAAAAATAAAAATATAAATAAAAATAAAAAAGAATGTGGAATTTAAAATTCCCAGGATATCTCTCGCCCTTTTCTATATTAGTTATATTGCATTTAAATTTTTACTATATTTTGAGATGGACAGTAAAGCTCACGACAAAAAATGATAGGCCTTCCTCAGTGGTGGAAAAGAACTACACCAGTACAGTTCTAGTTTACTAAATGTGAAATGTCTAGAAATTTCTCTGCTTTCATACCTTCTATTTCTTTATTAGCTTAATAAAAATTTCTTGTGACATGGTGAGAAAGACTTTTATTCTTTGATTCCTTCGTTTCACTCCTCTTAGGAAATAAAGTGCAGTCTAAATAATGAGTACCAAGTGGCACTGGAGGAAAAGTTACTATACTGGCAGCATTTAAAAAAATCTTTTCTGTAAATAAACCTTGGTTTAAGGCTGAGACATGAGGTCTCTGAACATTTTAAATAGCAGGTCTTAATTACAAAAATTACAGTGAATCTGTCTAGCCTTAAATAAAATCAGACTGCAGGAAATTCATGATTTAAGATAATATATAACTTTGATTCATGATACATAAAATATGACAACCTCACACTCTGTCACTGAAGCTTATAAAAAATTGAGCCTGAATATCTTTATGGCTTTTTTTTTTTTCATTCTAAGGTAATAGCACACTATAGTGAACGACAAATTATTCATACATAAAAAGGATGAAGAAGGCAATGTGAAAAATTAACTCACAAATACGATATATTTCACTCTTCAATTCAAACCTAATTATTTTATTTATTTTGTCACTGCAAGTCCAAATATAACATAAATTGAAATAATCTACTGCCTTGACATTGAAACACAGGTTTCACTGTGTCACCTCAAGGTTATATATACTTGTACACAATGGTCCTTGTCATATGTTCAGATTGGACTTTTCAATTTGTTACTCTAACTCTTTGAACTCATATTAGAGAAACAGAAGAACGCAGTAAATGAAACAAAAATAAAATTCCACCTATCTGTAATTTATGATACTCTCCTTGTCCTTCAGAAACTCATGTGGTATCTAAGCAAGTTATTATGCTTGCTCCTCTAACTCTGCTGTAAGCCGAGCTGAGCTAGGCATTCTTTTCTGCAGAAGGGAAGTCGTGAAAGAAATATTGTTGATGTACTGTGCAGTTTAATAGGGGCACAGCTAAAATTAAAGCCAGAGTATCTGGGCTCTTGATTTTGTAGGATTACAAGTTGCTTTGGTGTCCAGGATATTAAAGAGTTGAAACGGGAGTCTATGTAACCAATTGCAGCCTGACTGACAAGCAATGAGCATGGCTTCACCCCTTCAGGATTTGAGAGACTATCCTGCTGTTTGATCTTAGGCAGAGCCCAGAAACCAAATTAGAGAAGGATGGCTGGTACATGTTTCACACCCACATTGCCCACCAGGCAGCCTCATCCCTTTGAAGGTTTTCCATTGATTTTATTGTTGATGAAAATCAATCTTGCCATGAAATCAGAAGGGATTTACCAAAGTAGCCATCACCAAATACAGAAGATATATTATAAAATAGAAACTGCACATTATTAGCACATCAAAGAAACACTTGCCTTGATAATTATCACACATTTTCAGACAAAACTCCACCAAACAGCATTTCACTTTTAACACATATTCATTAGCATGTTTTAAGGCCACATTTCATAATTTCAACCAAGCTTATGAGTAACTTTCATTACAACATAATTTATTTGCAACATGGCCATTTGTGATTTACATTTAAGGATGATACGGAAGTCTGCAGGAAATTTGCTTTCATGCTTTCCTGTTTTCTCATGTCTGGGTGTGTTCAGCCATTGTCTGGTTTTCTCTAACCTGTCTAACCCTTTTTTCTTGCGGATGATAGGCTTGTTCCTCACTCTTTTCAAAGATAAGCCTGTAGAACCAATGCTTCCTCTGTTCTCCCTAACCAATCTGCCATCAGCAGCACTAAAAATAGTAACACTCTATCTGAAGCTACAGTAAGTTACCCTAAAGATTGCTCAGAAGCAACTGCTAGTGAAGTCGGCAGCTGCTTGGTTATTTAGAACCAGCTGGCCATATGGTATATGAAGGACTTTGAATTTAAAGAATTTTCTGAACTGCTAGCTAATTTCCTGAAGTATTTTGAAATATTGCAAACATACTGTATATTTTACTTTCTAGATTTCTGTAAGAATACCTTTCAACCTTACAATTTAAAATTTATCTCTGTTCAGACATTCCTGGATGGTTTTAGGTAGAATGTGAGTACATATATTCTGGGATCTGACCAATATGGGAAAGAAATCATGACTATACAGTGGGATTTTGCTAACATACTACCTTGAATATTACTACATTTTATTTTATTTTTGTTTTTGTTTCCTTTCTTTGTTGACAGAGTTGTTTGCTAGGTATAATTAAATAAAAAGGAATGTTTCCCCATCACTGCCAAAAATAAAATAACACAAAATGAAAATATTAAACTTGTTGAATCTTCTTACTACACAACACTGGAACTATTTTATATACCATGCAGTTAATTTCATAATGATCTGAGAACAAATATTATAACTTCATATGTTTCTATCTAAGTATTTAGAAGTATTATTAGATCCCCCAAAAATAAATGAATGACAAACTTATTTAGTTTGTCATTCTTTTCACCTACTAATCCAAATGATCAATACTTCCTTACCTTTTTTGAAAATGTCAAAAAAGCAGATGTGAAATAAATATTTTCGATTAGTTACTTTGTTCTGACCTAGGTAACTACCCAATATCTCCTTTGATCATGAAGTAAAGATTAAGTCTAAGACATACATTGTGTATCACTTTAACAGCATACCCAACATAGAAAAACAATCTGCATTATCATTTCTTACAAAAGTGAAACAAACAAGTTTATTAAACAATATTTTCTGCAGAGTTACCTGACTATGGGACCACACAGGGGACTGCTGACCCAGGGTTTGTCTGTGTGCACAAGAAGCACCTTGTAATACTTCAGTCATTTATTATTGAATAAAATATGAAAAGCAGATTTGCAGTTGCATGTTGATCTTCTTAATGCCTGCTGGTATAAACTTTAAAATAAACACAGCTAATCCTTGTACAGCCTTACCTAGCTGAGAAAAGGGCTCAGAGGAGCCTAACTAAAGTTTGGTCAAGGAGAGGGTTTTTGGCAACATATATACATGTCTTTGTGTGTTGTGTGTGTGTGTGTGTGTGTGTGTGTGTGTGTGTGTTTGGGTTGGTGTGGTTAGAGATACTATATTTCAATGCCTATTAGACATCCACAGTGATATGTTGAGTAAGTAAATATATAGATCTAGGATGCAGAAATTTCCCAGTGAAGAAACATTCACACGTCTTACTTCCTGTCTTAGTCCCAGAGCCTGTAAAGGTGAACCCACTCGGGCTGGCTGGGGGAGAAGAGGAAAGTTTGTTCCAGAAGGAACTGTCTGAGGGATCATAAGGTTATCTGTACATGGGGAAGGGGAGAATCATCACTAATTGAAACATAAGCTGTCTTTTCCAGGTCTGAGGAAAGAACAAGTTGCATATAAATGGAATCCAAGTCTCTTGGAGGTCATCAGAAAGGGAATTTTCAAGTCTTTTATGTTACAGCCTAGCTGTTTAAGTTAATACACAATCATTTTAGTCTTCCTAATAAAGCTTTCATTTCTAACCTTTTATTTAAAAAAAAGAAATTAAGGGAAAGATTGGGAGCTGAACATAAATTTCAAGTATGGGATCATGAAGGGAAGAAAGAAGTTTGTAGACTATGCCCTGGGCGTGGAGGTCTGGAAGAAGGAGAGAATCCAGTCATGGGAACTAAGGAGAACAACAGAGAATGAAGAAAAGCCAGTGATTCAAAATAAGTTTTCGGTGAGTTTTACTATAAAGGTGAGCTAAGGAATCAGGTGGTAGCCAAAGGGGCATAAGTACAGTTACTAAACAGAGATATGGATGTGCTTTTCATAACAGTTATAGACATAGACGGACATGGCTATAGATAGACATACAAATTCTCCCTTGGAGCCTCCACACTTGGCATTCGCTCTCGTTTCTGATCTTTTTGTGCTTGGTTCCTTCTCATTATCCAGGATTCTACTTGATCACTGTATCAAAACATTGCTCCACCACTATTAACCTCTTTTCCCTTCTCCTGTTTTTATTTTAATCTATAACAATTATCAATGCCTGAAAGTATTAAATTAATTCATTTACTTATTGTCTGTCTTTCCCATTGGAATATAAATTCCAAGAGGGGAAAAACCTGTATTCATTGCTATAAACTAGAACTATGAACGACAATAAATGCCAAAAAATGAACAAAAAAATGTTCAATAAATACCTCTTCAATTAATGCATAAAGTATGCCTGTTTGTGTGGCTGTACACACTTTCATTGCAAAATCATGAGTTTTATTTATTTGTTAGAAAAAGTAAAATCATATAAAATCTTCCTTCCTGTTCAGATCATGTTGCAGAGAGGCAAAATAGTGGCATAGCAATCAATAGTTCATCAAGGATTTGTTTTTATTAATCAAGTGTTTATTCAAGTGAATTTTTCCTGTCCATGTCTACGGTTTTATTTCAGCCGTGTGTCCAATACGGTTGACAGTTAAGGCCTTATGTAGATTCTAAAAACTGTATTTTATAGTGCAACAATTATTATTATTCTCATAATCATTAAATATTTTCTATTTAATTTTGTAGGGAACAATAAAAATGTGTGTCCAATACGGTTGACAGTTAAGGCCTTATGTAGATTCTAAAAACTGTATTTTATAGTGCAACAATTATTATTATTATTCTCATAATCATTAAATATTTTCTATTTAATTTTGTAGGGAACAATAAAAATACTCAAATGTAGCTAAACATGATGGGTCACCCAAAAAGTACCAAGAAACAGGATTTTAACTAACAGGTAATATCAGTAAATTAAACCTAATGAAAACTTAATAGAAGAAAATTTGTTTCCTATTGGATTTTCAAATACTTATATTGGTAACTAACATGCTCACAGGGAAAAAGGAATCCAATTTAAAACTTTATGAACAGGAAAAATGTCCCAATATATGTAAACGAAAAATATACACCCATGTGTTTTAAAAGATATGGAGAGACTACATGGATGTTCCAGGTATGCAAAGATGACTAACACATTTCTCCAGCCTGTGGAAGCTTACAGTTTAATGAGATAAACAGGTAATTCAGTAAAATATGTTAAATGATAAAAGAGGTCTTAGTTTATTGTAGGAGTTCAGGGAAGCCCTGCTGGGGCGACAATGCCTGACCTAAATTTTAAAGACTGTTTAAGAACATAAAATCACACAGTATGAAATGTATAGTACAAGACGATGAGATATTTAGAGAATATACAACAAAAACAATATTAAGAAATATATGAAAGTACAGGCATAGATTATTATGTTTCAATTTCTCCACATATAAAAAGAAAATCTAAACTGGTTTGTGGCAGGGGGGGAAAGCTTATCTCATGACTAGATGCTGGTACTACCACCTCTTATATATTTGTAATATTTCTCCTAAATGTAGTCAGAGAAACTAGGGGCAGGAGGATTGGCAAGAATGTAGTCATTTCAGAAATTATACACAGTATATAGTAACCAAAAGTTATCTCGAGGAAAAGGCTAGTAGGAATGATCCCTTTTACAGCTTTCTAGAGTTGACTACTGAGCCAATCTAAAAAAGCACCCACAATAAAGATAAAATATTTTATGCTTAATATATGTACCAGTTCAGTGACATTTCTCATTATTAATTCCTTTGCTTAAGATGTCTCATTAATAGTTCAACAACAGAACTGCTGAGCAATTTTCTAAGTATTCTCATAGACAGAAATAAATGTTTGAACATTTTATTTTCCATGATAACATAACATATCAAATCATAAAAGTATGTCATGGTCAAATGATACTACTATATGTATCTGCCCTTTCCCAATGAATTTTCAAAAATCCTTTATGAAAAAATCTCTACAAATAGTTATTTCTCCCAGACATTGAATTCTAACACACAGAAAATCACTATCACTTTATAAAATAGGAAATGATGTAGTGCAGCTGTGAAATAAATCATTTCAAACATCAAACTTCATATATTTCTTAGCTTATTGTTCTTTCAGGGGTCAGGTGAGTTGTTTAATTTGAAGAAATGAGCAAGATTCTCTTAGACTTGTAGACAAGTATTTGAAATAGCTTCAGTAAGAGGATCAAAGTGAAATAGCACAGAGAGATAAGAGAATGATATGATGGATGTGATTAATATGATTGAAAACAGGAAAGGGATCCAGCCAGGGAATTAAAGAAAATGAACACAAAAAGAAACATCCTACAGAGGACACAGAAAAAGTAAAAAGATATGATAGCGACCTACACAAAGGACTAAAGAAAATGAAAATAAAAAATATATGTTCTAAAAAAGAAAGGGTATCAATAGTTGTTATTTATGAAGATAGAGGAGACATTAGAGAGTGCAACAGGGTAATTGCAGAAGGTAAAAATCATAGGAAATGGTGGAAGGCAGTTCAGGTGTGCTTGTAAATTTGGCCATCAGTGTTACAGGTAACCTCCTTATGTGTTAAATATCAAATTTAACATTCAGTACCTTTGCTTTATCTCTCATTGATCCTTTGCCCAAGATAGACATTTTAGCACCTGTTTCTTCCTGTAGCCTCTTCAAGGAGTTTCCTCTTGGTCCAAGCAATTTCCCCACAAAATTGAACTAGAAAACAAAATCAATAGAATGTCCATTTTAAGATAGAGTAAAGGAATGATTTGCACCAAGACTAATTGATGGGTTATGAGTTTTTCAGACTTTATCATTGAGATGAGAGTTATGCCATAGACACACACACACACACACACATCCACATATCCACAACCATTTCAGACTTCTAGTCTATGACCCATTTTAAAAGGGACATCTCTTCCTAAAGGAATGCCACAATCAATGTTGAATATACCTTTTACTTATATAACCAAATAAAAAACTTGTTAAGGAAAGAAATTAGGGATAATCAAAAGGGTTTACAAAATTTCTAAAGGCTTTTTCTATCCAACTAAATTACTGAAATAAAAAGTGAATTTAACATGTCTATGGACCTTCAAAATTTCAAAAGTTAATATTTCAAATTGATTTTTAAAATAAAATTTAGTATTCACGTTTGTTAAACATTGCCTGTGCCCATAACGTTCTATTCCTATTTTCATGATTGAGAATAAAGGAACTCAATTATTCTTCAATCTTACATTCTCTATGTTAAAAAGTTTTTCTTAAAATCAGCAAATCAAAGATGTGAACAAATAAAAGTTTAAAAACACTACAGATAAAACATATATTCAAAATGGTTTATTTAAATGGAAAATCCTGGGGATCCATACAGTTTATATATTCATCCTGAAATGTGGATAAAAACAGGTGAACTAAGAGCAGTTATCAGAGTACGCATGGCAGCTATTAAAAGGAACATTACCAAAACAAGTGAATGACCAAGATTATCACTCATTCTATAATTCATTGATTAATTTAAAAAATGCAAGGAGCTTTAATTTAAGAAACACAAAAAGTCTTCTATGCTCTACCTCATTCTTAGGAAACCCTTATTTTGAGATCAGTTATGAATCTAAATGTAAAGCTAAAATTATAAAAATTCTAGGAAGAAAGTATACAAAAATACTTAATTAGGAAGAAAACAGCACTCACTAAAACACCCCTGCTAATCTAAAAACCTATTAAAAATTGAGTAAACAAGCCACAGACTGGGAGAAAATACTGTTTATACACACATTTGAAAAATAACTGGTACCTAGAATCTATAAAGAACTCAGTTAACTCAATAGTAAAACACACACACATGCGCACACCCTAAAATGACTAAAACTTAAGGATGACTAATGCCAAATGTTGACGAAGATGTGGAATTACTGCAGCAATCACTACTGGCAGCTTAACCTGATATATCTAGTACAGAAAAAAGATGGGTGGTTATTAATAAAGTTTAATGTAGAGCTCTACTAACCCAGCAATTCTACTTCTAAGTATTTATCCAAAGGAAATAAAAACATATGCTCACAAAACAACTTGCCCAAGGATGTTATTACATTTTATTCACCATCACCATTAAACTAAAAATAGATCAATGCCCATCCTAGGAGAATGGACAAACAAGTTTATACATAAATAGAAAGGAATTGGACACTGAGTGACACAACAATGTGGATGGATCTCATAGACCTTTAGGTGAAAGAAAACAGATACAAAAGAGTCCATCAGGATAGATTCCATTATCACAAAATTCTACTGGTAAAAATAATTTATGGTGTTAGAATTCATGAGTGATTGCTTTTTGAAAGGAGAAGGCTGGAGCTGGACTGGCTGGGAAGTGAAATGAAGGAAACATCTGGAGTGATAGAGTTGTTTCATCTATAGATCCAATGCAGTTCTAATTGCAATCACAATAGGGTTTGGTTCAACTTATGAACTGGTTGTAAAATTTGTTTGAAAAAGTGAAAGTCAAAGAATAGCCAAAACATTTAGATGCAAGAAAATAAGTTGAAGGCTATTCCTATCACATACCAAGATTCATTGTAAACTTCAGTAATTATGATAGTGTGATGCATGCAGTCCTGGGGCACAGATAGACAAACAGAGAAATGGAATCCAGAATCAAAAAACAGATTCCTGTGTATGTGAAAATGATGTATGATACAGGCAGCATTACAGATCACTGAGTGAGGTGGGCAGAATAATGGTTCCCTAAAGATGTCCATATCCTAATACCAAGAATTTGTAAATATGTGACTCTGCAAAAGGGACTTTTCAGATGTGAGTAAATTAGAGCTGTATAGGTTATCCTGGATTATCCAGCTATGCCCAATGTTCTTATAAGTGAAAGAGGGGGACAGCAGAGACAGAGAAAAGGATGTGAGACAGAAGCAGAGTCCGAGTACATAATTGCTGGCTTTGAAGATGGAAGAAGGCTATGAGCCAAAGAACACAGGCAGCTCCTGTTAGCTGGAAAAGTCAAGGAACAGATTCCACTCCAGAGCCTCGGGAAGAAATGCCACCTTGCAGACGCCTTGATTTTAGCCTCATAAGAACCATTTCTGACCTCCATACCTGTAAAATAATAAATTTGTTTTGTTTTAAGCCACTAAGTTTAGGTTAGTGGTAATTGTTGCAGTAGCAATAGGAAACTAATATACTAAGGAAAGGAGGAATTAATACGTAACATAATTGGCTATCCATAGTAAAAAAAAATAATGAAATTACTTCCTTTATAATAACAAAAAAACTAAATTTTAGATGATTTATACATAGGTGTAAAAGGCAAACCTTAAGAATTTCTAGAAGAAAATATAAATAAGTAGTAGTTACTAAATGGATTCTTGTTCTCCATCTGTGTATGCTTTCTTCAAATTCGAATAGGGTAGGTAACTACCTGCCCTTATTTAACTTTTTGTGGGCACTGAGCCTCCATCTGCTTTGTGATGAGAGGTCAGAGTTGCTCACTGGGGCCTCCCGTGAAGAATCCCTGAAAGGCCAGTCTCCGCTGCTTGCCTTATCTCATTCTCTCTCTTTCATATACCGCAACTAGATTTGAATTCTCTCCTTTCCTGGCCCTCAAATTCCTCAAAATCCTCACAATTTATGTATGTGAACCCTATTTTCCTGTCTGTACACTTCCTGATTTGGGGATAAATCCCCTCCTTGATGAGTAGGAATTCACAGAGCTACTGTCTGTGCTTTGAGAAATCAACATTAAATCAACCCTTAGTACTCTACCCTTGTGTTTGTTGCTATAAAAACAAAGTAAAGCAATTCTGGGCAGACTGCACAAAGAGAGACCATAGTTGCAGATCAAAATATTCTTGTATAAATAGGAAATGACAACAATTCACACACTCATCTTAGCAACCATCAAAGAACACTGGTGAGCAAGGCAATACAGTTTTATTTGACTAGAACAGAATTGAACAGAGTTTTATTTTATTGCAAACATATCAATCTATGCCTGTAGAATTAAATTATTTCATTTGGAATTTAGGGTCTCTCCCAAAGAAACCAACCACTTCCCATTTAACAAAGTAGATAACTATGAGTTTTCAAGAAGATAGGGAAGGAAAGTAGAATGTTTTAGAATAAACACTACTAAGTGAATATCAATATAATACTATAAACTGAATTTTATTCAATAAACATATTTATATAAAATCAAGGATGGAATCACTACAGTCACTTACTAATGACATTTGTCTAGCACGTACAACTCGTGAAACGTAGGGAGAAGTTTTATTCAATAAACATATTTATATAAAATCAAGGATGGAACACTACAGTCACTTACTAATGACATTTGTCTAGCACGTACAACTCGTGAAACGTAGGGAGAATACAAGGTGAACCAGACAAGCACTTCTTTCAGGAAACTTACAACTCCATTGAGGGAAAATAAATTATTATAATATAAACAAGAAACCAATAGTGCCTAAAAGAAGTACAGATTAAGTACTATGAGAAGTCAAGGGAAGAAGTGGTTTCCATATGGGAAAGTTAGGACATTTTCTTTGCTGAGTATTGAACAGGGAGGCCAAAGCTGGGCATGGAAAAAGGCAGAGACATAGAGAAACTCCCAAAAAAGGAGACACATTTGGGAAAGAGGCAGTGGAGCAGGGAAGAAGTAAAGATGGGGGGGCCTGTTAGAAGTTGTTTGGTGTAAACTTGATGAATGATAATGGGAGCAAGAAGTAGAACGGTGGAATGGCCACAGGAAAAAAAAGAGATGAAATGAGAGGCTGAGGTGGTACCTTCAGTAAGACTAGGCAACTTGTTGAATCGGGGGTAGGATGAAATAGTAACTAACATATATTTTACACGCAAATGAAAAGATAACATTCCATTAACAAAATTTTGGAATACAGGAACAAAAGGTTTGGAAGGAAATTTGGAACATTTAATTTGAGGTTATTAGGTTTCTCCATTTGCCCTCAAAATGGAGAAACCTAATAGCCATATATGGGTAGACATCGAAAGAGATATTTAAGATAAAAATATACATCCAATAATTTTCTACTTAACATTGCTACTTAAAGTCATGCAATTGCTGAGGGAGAGATATAAGGAAGGAAAAGCCCAGGAGAGAAACTTGAGGAACACATATTTAGAATAGAGAATAAGGAAGGACAAAGAACTAATTTCTGGGGGAATAGCAAAACATCAGAAAAACAGGAGAAGAAAAATTTTGTTATAAATTAATTAATCTACAAATATTTATCAAATGACAATTATGTGCCGCGTACTGTGGTAGGAAAAGTTTAGGATTGCAGAGGAATAAATAACTGGAGTCAGCAGGAAACCTAATTTAAGCTGAGATGCGATGTATAGGAAGTTGGGGCAGGAGCAGGAGAGAAGGGCTCCGAAGAGACTTTCATGGCAGAAAGAATAACATGAGAAAACCCTAAAGGCATGACAAGTTTGGTAAATGGAGAGAAATTCACTTTGGAGGGGTGAGGAATGGGGCTGAAGGGGAGAAACAGAGAAAATATTCAGGTACTTATTGACCATTGAGAATTTGGGTCTTTAAGTAAAAGTAAGGTAGTTCAACTGAAGGGTTTGAATGAGGCCATGGGATGAGGGTGGTGGAAGTGGGCTGTGGCATGATTAACGGTGACTTTAAAAGCATCTTGCTGACTGCACTGTGAGGAATGGAAGGAGTACACAAAGAGGTGGAGCAACCAGGAAGCCATCTGTTAGTGGAGGCTGTAAATAGAGGTAGCCTAGAATTTAAGAGAAACTGAAACAATTCATTGGATTTGGCACTTAGGGAGAATGACGATTCTGAGATAAAATACCCACCAATACAATATATTTAATCTCAGAATTTAAGTAACACTATAAAATAAAACAGTAAAGGTCAATACATATATAAACTGAAAGAGTTTAAAGAGAAAGACCTACCAAAAATATAAAAAGCTATTACTCTTGCTTGCCATAAGATTCAAAAATCCCACGTGGCATTGCTCTCTTCAGAGGGAAATACTTGAATTTGAAGAAAGCATATACAGATGGAGAATAAGAATCCATTTATACTAAGTGAATATATTCATATATTTTAATAATATTAGAGATTTATTTTGGGCTTTGCTATTATCTACAGTTTGTCTTTGCTGATTTTTAAATGTGGGTGGGTCTTTTGAAATGTGTTGATATAACTTGTGCTTAATCAAAATTTGCTTCAGTAGTTACCAAATAACATTGTCTATGTTAAAATCATATTATATTTTTACAGAATGGTTCATGTTTTACAGAAATGGTACAGGAACTTGAGAATATACTGATAAAAACAATTCAACATGAATTTTAACAATGTAAACATATATACAATTCGTGTGCTATTCATTCTGCTATAAATAATTCTTCACTATGCTTCAGCAGTTTTTTATGTGTTAATCATATTTTCCTTTCACAGAGAGACAACTAAAGAGGCTTTGGCCATGTTTTAAATGTTTTTCATCCTGTGTAGAGCGTCCTAAACATCTTCTGAGTACTCAGTACAGTGACATGTGGCTACACAATTCTATTTCTATCTGCATCATTGTGATTTTAATACTTAACAGATATCTCTTGACCTTTCAAATAGTCATGAAAATAATGACTTAATATCAACTGCATTCTTATAGTTTAGAATCTTAAATTTCCTTAACTAGCCCATAACAGAGTCACCACATTTTTCATTATAAGCATCAGATAAAATCTTGACTTTCTAAAGTAAATCTTTTATTTAAATGTCACATAACATAAATCTCTTGTAAGCTATGTTTACATGTGCAAATTAGAGATGCTTGTTGTTCAGAGGACTTTTTCTATGTCTACACAATGCCATGAAATAAATATATGTGCTTTTGTGTGATGAGGACATACTCTTCCATCAAGGAGAGCTTACTGAGCATACACTATGTGCCAAATACTGTTCCAGGCAGTGAAGATGCAGAGAGGAATGAAGCGCTCTGGAGTTTACATTGTAAATATGTATTTATTTCCATAAACATATTTACATAGCTAATTGGTTTTCTGTTTCCTTGATGGTATCTAGTTTTTCCAAGGTTTAGGCTGCTTAAGATCAACTATTATATTTTCTTAGCATTTTATTTTATACCATATGGATAGGATATCCAACAATTATTTAAAAAATTATAAAAATTTATAAAAAACAACAATGGGTAGTTTCAACCATTATAAAAAGATTTGCCTTAATTTCCCAAGGTTAGATATTAATTCAATAGTGGAGTAAATAAAAAAAGTTATTTTTTTAATTATCTCCTATAATAACTATCAATCTGTTAAAGGATTGCAGACTGTGAGCAGACTACTCAGGTTTTTATACAACTCCAGGTAGTATTCTTATCTGCTTTTCTGAACTCTTTAACTGAAACTGATATGGATCTTTTAGAGCAGAAAGCAGGGAATCCAACTTTCAAGTTTTTTGTAATATCCACTTAGTGGTACTAGAAAATATTAAAGGTACAACATATATGAAAGTAAGTTTCTTATACCCCAAACAAAAACACGCAATATTAAGCTTTTAAATCTTCTACTTGTTCATGGCCCTTTTAAGGCAATGGACTCTGTCTAAACCAAAGACTGTCAAGAGCTCAGCTGATTAATTTGAAATTGCTATGGCTACTGAATCCTTATTATATGATATGCTCCCTTCAGGAAATCTCAGCTATTGTTTGAATATTTCAAATATGTTTATTGAGATATTATTTACATATCATAAAATTCACCAATTAAAAATGTACAATTCAATTTTTTCAGTATATTCCCAGGATTCTACAGTACAACCATTGTCAAAATCTAATTTTAGAACTTTAAAGTTCTCTGTAAAAGAAACCCTATATTTAGTAGTTACTCCCTATCCCATACCCAGGCCTAAACAACAAGTAATTTTCTTTCTGTTTCTATAGATTTGCCTAGTCTGCACATTCCATATAAATGGGGCCATATATTATGTGGTCTTTCATGACTTATTTCACCTAGCATTCTGTCTTTCAGGTTCATTCATGTTTTGGTACTTTATTTCTTTTTATTGCTTAATAATGTTCCATTGTATAGCTATACCCTATTTTGTTTATACATTCAACAGTTTATGGACATTTGAGTTTTGTTCACATTTTGGCTATTATGAATAATGCTGCTATGAAAATTCATGTACGAATTTTTGTGTTAGTGAATGTTTTAATTTAGGGGGGAATATTCAGGATTGAAATTGCTGGGTTACATGCTAACCAACTTTAAACTGAACATTTTGAGGAACGGCCAAATAGTTTTCCACAGTGGGTGCACCACTTTACATTTCCACCTGTAATGCATGATGACTCCAATTTCTCCAGATCCTTGCCAACACTTTGGTGTTGTCTGTCTCTTTGATTATAATCATCAACCATTGTGGCATTGTGGTTATGACTTGCAATTTCCTGATGGATAATGATGTTGAGCATCTTTTCATGTGTTTGTTGACCATTTGTATATCTTCCTAGGAGAATGAGCAGATTATATGCCCATTTCTAAATGGGTTGTAGTGGATATGAAGTGGTATCCCATTGTGGCATTGTGGTTATGACTTGCAATTTCCTGATGGATAATGATGTTGAGCATCTTTTCATGTGTTTATTGACCATTTGTATATCTTCCTAGGAGAATGAGCAGATTATATGCCCATTTCTAAATGGGTTGTCTTTTTATTATTGAATTATGAGAGTTATTTACATATTCTGGCTCCAAGACCCTAATGAGATATATGATATGCAGATATTTTCTTTCATTCTTTTCATTTTCTTTATGGTTGTCATTTCCATCTTCCTTATGCTCATTATTTGCAGCACAAACATTTTTAACTGCAGTATAATTTAACTTATTTTTTTGTTTCTTGTGCTTTGGGTGTCATATCTAAAACACCACTGTCTGACTCAAATTTACTCCTGTTTCCTTAAAGAATCTTACAGTTTTAACTCATATTAAGATTTCTGATCCATTTTGAGATAAATTTGGTGTATGGTGTGAGATAGGGCTCCAACTTTATTGTTTTACATGTGGATATCCAATTGTCCCAGTACCATTTGTTGAAAAGACTATTCTTTCCCTATTGAATGGTCTTGTCAAAAATCAGTTGACCATAGATATAAGAGCATATTTCTGGAATCTCAATTCTATTTCATTGGTCTTTATTCCTATCTTTAAGCTAATACTTAATGTCTTGATTATTAGAGCTTTCCAGTGTGTTGTGAAATTGACAGTTTGAGTTCTCCAAATTTGTTCTTAATTTTCAAGATTGTTTTGGCTATTTCCAAAACAATTTTATAATCAACTTGCTAATTTCTGGAAAAAAAGACAGCTGGGATTTTGATAGATATTTCAATGAAACTATGTTCTTAACAATGTTCATATTCAAGTATATGAACATTTATTTAGATCATTTTCAATTTCTTTAAACAATTTTTTTTAGTTTTTAATGCACAAGGCTTATACTTCTTTTGTTAAATTTATTTCTAGGAGCTTTATTCATATTATTGCTATTACTGTAAATGAAATAGTTTGGAATATTCATTGCTTTCATATAAAAATACAATTGTTTTTTGTATAGTAATCTAGTGTTCTGCAAATTGGTTAGAATTTTATTAGTTCTAATAGCATTTTTAGTGGGCTTCTTTGAATCTTCTATACACAAGATCATGTCATCTGCAAACAAATTATTCCATTTCTTCCTTTCTAATCTAATGACTTTTATTTCTTTTTAAAATTTTTTAACTTGCTTTTTTTAACTGTACATGTTGATAGGGTACAGTGTGTTGTTTCAGTACACAAATATACTGTATAATGATCCCCACCAGGTAGTTAGCACATCCATCACATAAACATTTATCATTTCTTTGTAGTGATACCGTTCAAGATCCTCTTTTATAGCTATTTTGAAATATACAAAACACTATTATTAGCTATAGTCACCTTAAAACACCAGAACATTATTCTTTCTGTGCTTTTTACTTTTTTCTTGCCAAATTGCCCGAGTTAGAACATCCAGTACAAGGCTAAATAGAAATGGTAAAAGCTGACATTTTTGTTTTATTCCTGATCTTAGGGAGAAAGGCGCCAGTCTTTCATCATTGTGATATAAATTGTTGGTTTTTTCATAGATGCCCTTTGTTAGACTGAGGGTACTCCTTTCTAGTTCTGGGTTTTTTTGATCATTTGTTTTTGTTTTTGTTTTATCACAAAAGGGTGTTGGATTTTGTCTGATGCTTTTCCTGCACCCCCATTCTCACAGTTGCTCACAGTCGATTCAGGGTTGGGAATGCTGTGAACATGTGCTATCTGCACCCATTCAGGAGCAATCAGAGCAGAACATGTGGCAGACTGGAAAGTTTTCCCCAATCTACACACAGACCTGCCAGCACGAAGCTGAATCTTCACTGACACAAGGGGCTTAAACATAATCTCTAACCAAACATGAATTAATTAATAAGCTATGTTCCATTTAAGCTATGTTTGGACCTCTAACCCATAGAAACTGTGAGACAAATGTGTGTTGTTTTAAGCCACTACATTTGTGGAAATTAGTTGTGCAGTGATGGGAAACTAGAATGTTACATATACAGACACTTGTTATATCTCAAATTAATCACTTCATAATCTTAAAATAACAATTTTATTACTATATGATCAGTATAATTACAACAAATAGATTTTTAAAAAATCATATGTTCTTCCCCTTATCCTCACATTTTGGGAGCCTTCAGCTCAGGGTTACCCTCCTGTAATGCAACCCACTGCATGTGCAGTCATCCATATGGTCCCTCTCCTGTCACCTCTTGAGACTTGAGGACAAAGGGAACTGATGAAAATGGGCCAATGCTGATGCCTCTTGCTGTGCCAGGAATAACAAAGACCTTTGTCTCTGACCCAAGGGAGTCAGGTATTTTTTCCATCCTCCATTACACTGGCAGCCTAACATGTTAAATAAATGCAGTAAAATACAGACCCTTTACAGTTCTTGCAATAACTCCATCTAAACTTACGTACTATTTTCTTTCATAATATTGTATACTGGTTTTAACTGTATTACTAGAGATCTGTTTTTTTGACAGTTTTTCTCCAAAAAATTTCCATTTGGTATTATTGATGCTTTCTATTGTTTCTTTTATTTTATTAGGTTCATTTCTGGTCATAAATTATTTTTTTACCTCCTACTTTATTTATATTAACTTTATTTTCTATCTTCTTGAGATGAATACTTGGGTAAATAATTTTCAGTTTTTTGTTTTTTAAAATATGCACTTATGTCTTTCTATCTTTATCATAACTTCCTAGTCATTATGTTTTCCGATATGCTTTTTATCCTCCTTCTACAATCCCTATCAGAAATAAGCTAAATATTCTTCATATATGTGCCAGGACTCTAAACATTTTGTCATAGTTTCAACATTTCTATTTCTCTGAGGTACATCCTAAAAGATTTTCTTAGATTATCCAGTTAATTATTTATGTTCAACTATGTCAATTTTGCTATTTAACATCCCCACTAACTTTTGAGCTTCATTTTTAGAATCACTTTTCTAATATTTTTTTTTAAATTATGACTTTGATTACATATTTTATTTCTTTAATTACTTAAAATGAGCTTGTGTGTGTGTGTATGTGTGTGTGAGACAAAGAAAAAGAGAGAGAGAGATTTAGAGAAAGTGAGACTCAGACTTGGATTTTGTAAATATCTTACAGAGTAGTTTAATATTTGCTTAGGTATGAACTCTTGTGCTTATGGTCTGAATGTTGTCTCCTCCCAAAATTCATAGGTGGAAACATAACCCCCAATGTGATGGTATTAAGAGGTAGTCTTTGGGAGAAGATTAGGTCATGAGGGCCTTGTCCTCATTGGTGGGATTAGTGCCCTTATAAAGAGGCCTAAGAAGCTTGTTCACCCCTTCTGCCACAGCCAGAAGGCACCATCTATGAAGGAGCCCACTAGTCAAGCACTCACTAGACATTAGATCTGCTGGTGCATTTATATCAGACTTTCCAGTCACTAGAACGATGAGCAATAAATTCCTGTTGTTTGTAAATTATCCAGTCTAATGTATATTGTTATAGCAGCCTGAATGGATTAAGACATCTTAGGATATCAATAGTCCTGGTTAAATTTTACACAAATTTTAATGGCCTAAGGTTCACTTAACACATGGATCCCCACTTGCTTTTGCCATGGGACCAGGGTTTCAATCTAACACAGGTGACTTTTCCTCCAATCTAACCACTGCCTGGATTAAAATCTTTCTTGGTACTTTCTTCATGTAGTTGGCATAAGTTTCTGCTGCCATTTTCATAGGTGGGTAACTCTTCATCATCTAGGCTTTAAGCAATGAGCACAATTTGATGTTGACATCTTGAGTGCCTTAGATTGAGTGTCCCCGAAAACTTGAGCCCATTGTGACAGTTTTAAGAGGGTGGGAAATTCCATTATGGTAATTGAAAGGTCAGGCCTTGAAGAGGTGATTAGACTGTAGGACCATGCATTTCCTTTTTGTCTTTTTTACTGACCAGTAATGGGATCGCAACCCTCGGTGTCGCGCCTGCACCATGCTCAGCCAGTCAGCGGGAACCGGTCTCCACATGGGATCCGAACCCTCGGCAGGAACGCTGCCGCGCTCCCAAGCAGTGCACTCTCCAGTGCGCCACCGGGCCGGCCCAGGACCATGCATTTCATGATGCGATACCCTGCCATCACTGAAGTCACCACCAAAGAATCCCTTCACTCATTGTGTTCCCTGGACTTTGGACTTCCAGCCTCTGAAATTGTAAGCAATAAATTTTGTTTTCTTATAAATCACCCAGTTTAAGGTATTTTGTTATAAGCAACAGAAGTGGACTAATACAATAGTCAATCCTATCTATGGTCTGATGTCTGTGCACCAACATGCTGGTGGGCTGGCAATAATCTCTCTCTCTCTCTGTCTCTTTAATGGCATCAAGAGACTTGTTTTAGGTCAGCTTTTATATAGATTTTTATTGTTGTTATACTTTCACTCTCATTTCAATGTACATGTGGTGTGCTTGTGTTTGCGGGGGAGATCTTGTCCACACATCTTAATATGTCATGTTGGTGGAATTAATCTGGAATATGTATGTTTACCTATCCTCATCCCCAGCCCTCTATATTTCTGTTAGCTCTGGTGTGCACAAACTGATTTTCTGGTTAAAGTTTCCCCTATGTGTTTATTAAGATAACCTTAATTAAGAAAATCTATTACACCTCCCTACATAATACAGCCCCTGTTTTCAGACAAACCCAAAATCCTATCTATGGTCTGATGTCTGTGCACCAACATGCTGGTGGGCTGGCAATAATCTCTCTCTCTCTCTCTCTCTCTTTAATGGCATCAAGAGACTTGTTTTAGGTCAGCTTTTATATAGATTTTTATTGTTGTCATACTTTCACTCTCATTTCAATGTACATGTGGTGTGCTTGTGTTTGCGGGGGAGATCTTGTNCTGAAATTGTAAGCAATAAATTTTGTTTTCTTATAAATCACCCAGTTTAAGGTATTTTGTTATAAGCAACAGAAGTGGACTAATACAATAGTCATATTAAGATAACCTTAATTAAGAAAATCTATTACACCTCCCTACATAATACAGCCCCTGTTTTCAGACAAACCCAAAATCCTATCTATGGTCTGATGTCTGTGCACCAACATGCTGGTGGGCTGGCAATAATCTCTCTCTCTCTCTGTCTCTTTAATGGCATCAAGAGACTTGTTTTAGGTCAGCTTTTATATAGATTTTTATTGTTGTCATACTTTCACTCTCATTTCAATGTACATGTGGTGTGCTTGTGTTTGCGGGGGAGATCTTGTCCACACATCTTAATATGTCATGTTGGTGGAATTAATCTGGAATATGTATGTTTACCTATCCTCATCCCCAGCCCTCTATATTTCTGTTAGCTCTGGTGTGCACAAACTGATTTTCTGGTTAAAGTTTCCCCTATGTGTTAGTCTGTTTTCTGTTGCTTATAATAGAATATTTGAGACTGGGTGATTTATAATAAAATGGAATTTTTTTCTTACAGTTTGGGAGGCTGGGGAGTCCGAAGTCAAGGGGACACATGTGGTGAGGGTGTTCTTCTTGGTGGGGACTCTCAGCAGAGTCCCATATGGCACAGGGAATCACATGGCAAGGGGGTAAAAGTGCATGGGTTAATGTGCATGCTTACTCTCCTTATAAAGCCACCAGTGCCGCTCCTGTGATAACTTACTCATCCATTAACCCATTAGCCCATTAATCCATAAATGGATTAATCCATTCATGAAGGCATAGCCCTCAGGATCCAATCACCTCTGAAAGACTCCACTTTTCAACACTGCCACATTGGGGATTAAGTTCCTACATAAGTTTCGGAAGGCACAAAGATTCAGATCATAGCACTCTATCTGCTAAAAAATGGATTAAAAAACTATATTGAATTAAATCACACAGGTGCATATTATGTCCTTACTGTGTACACAACAAACATGCTATTTAGGATTCCACAAAAGAACTTATATCATCTTAGAAGTTATGATTTCATATGTTGATAGGGTTAAAGCATAATTAACACAAAACACTTTACGATAAGTGCTAACAAGAGTTGCCTGAAGATAAAGAGGTGGCACTAGATGGTGAGGTTGAGAATGAAGTAGATGCTCACAAAAGGTTCAGGGAAGTCAAAGTACATGAAATGGATCTCTAATTTTTGTTAGAAGTTCAGTAGATCATGTCAGTTGTGGTAGAATGTGGGGAACGTGTTCTCTTCTAGGGGCTCACTAAGAAACCTTTTTGGCTAGAAAGTTAGTTTAGAATTACATAACTAATTTGAATGCCATTCTTAAAAAAAATTAATAACTTAATTTACTGAGTTATTCAGTAAATTATAGGGGCTTTAAAAGTGTGTGCCTAGGGCAGAAGTTTGCTATGTTCACTATCTCATCTCCAGGGCCTGAAACAGTGACTAGAATAGAGTGGGAATCCAATAACACTTGTTGAATAAAGAAATAATTAATAAAAATAAAACAAAGGAAAGATTCACTTCAAGGTCTTGCAGAACCTAACATCAGTTACAGAATTTATCATTGCAGAATACATTTTGATTTTGAAAAAATATATTTGACAAAATTTAATTTCTTGAAGAGCAAGCACCATATCAAATAAGTCCTTTTATTCTTACTAGTGCACATCACATACTGAGCAATCTGACTCCAGGCCAAAATACTATATATCATCTTTCTGGACTACCCACAGGCAATTACAAGATTTTACCTGCCAGGCCTCATTGGGGTAACCTGCCCTTCCCACACCAAACATGACCTATTTACTTGAATCCTGCAGTTTCTGGAAGGAACTGCAGTCTAGGACTCAGGCACCAGAGGCTAGCCATGCTCATCTGCACATCTGCATTCCTACTCTCAGGCACCTCCACACAGACCTCCTTATCCTGAATGAGGCAATTTTTCCAGCTCTGATAAACTACTTTTCTACTCCTAGCCCTTCCTCTTCTCCCCCTACCTTCCCACCCCACCCCCAGTCCAAAAAGGCAGGAGTCTTTTGTTGGGGCTCCTAACCAATGAGACAGTTCTCCTCATCTATGCTGCATCCATGTGACCCTTGCTTGGGGCCATCCCTTGTAGCGAAATGGCCCATGCCACTTTTTTGCCTCTTGATTGCACTACCACAGTAAGTGAGTAGAGACTTCATTGTTACCTTCAGTTTGACTCATTGTCCAAAGAGAAAAAAGTAATAATTGAAAAATAATAAATCAGCAAGTTAGATACTAGCTCACAAGGTAATACGGGATTGGGACACAGATGATATACATCAGAAATGCACAGTGTTGACAGACATAGCATCTCCTCTGACTAGAAAAAAACATTAAGAAATACAACATTTATCTTTGCAACATAAGAGAAAAGGGATCTTACAGGTAATACGGGATTGGGACACAGATGATATACATCAGAAATGCACAGTGTTGACAGACATAGAATCTCCTCTGACTAGAAAAAAACATTAAGAAATACAACATTTATCTTTGCAACATAAGAGAAAAGGGATCTTACAATACATTTGAAAATGCACATGTAGCATCATTACAATGGCATTTTTGTTGTTTTCAGCAAAGTGACTTAAGAAATGCTGCTGACTAAGAATATTTGCATGGCATCTTGCTTGCAAAATCACCTAGTCTCCAGCAGTTTTGCAATTCCTCTAACCATGTAACATCTTGACATATTTATGAACATAAAACTGCCTAAACGTGAATTCCAAGTAATTGGGAAATCTAGAAATTTCTGACCATGCTTTAGAATCCTATGATCAATATCATAAAATAATGTACAAGTAATGAACAATGATATAAAATAATATTATGTTGAGGGATGTGTGTGAATTATTTTCTCAAGTTTCTACAAATGTATCAAAGATGTAAAGCTTTATCAGAGAATTAGAACATACTTACATTATTAACTTTGTAAAGTAGTTTTGATTATTTAAATTAACAAGTTTTATATCCCACAAATATTGTGACTTTACCTCTAGGCAGCTAGAAAAATTTTATGATTCTTTTTCCTAAAACAAGATGAAACTGCTGATTAATTGACTTCTAAAAGCAAAGCACCTTAATTTATAATATAATCTGTATTAGAGGAACCAAGAGAAGGACTACTTATTTGTGATTATTTATACCACAGGAGTTATGACAAGAATTGAAAGGAAAATGTACTAAAGGACTACTTATTTGTGATTATTTATACCACAGGAGTTATGACAAGAATTGAAAGGAAAATGTACTAAATTCATGTAAGTGTGCATGAAATGTAACAATTATTTTATACCTAAGATCTAATATTCTGAAGAAAATTATACCACAGAAAGCCTTATTTGTGATTATTTATACCACAGGAGTTATGACAAGAATTGAAAGGAAAATGTACTAAACTCATGTAAGTGTGCATGAAATGTAACAATTATTTTATACCTAAGATCTAATATTCTGAAGAAAATTATACCACAGAAAGCACATTTAATGTACTTTAGTTTCTACTTCCGTGGTGGTAAAAGGTTTTAAAGTGCTTTGATGCAAAATGGCAAATGACATACTTCAGAGGCAATCAATATCTTTTGCATTTGCTACTAAAAGGGAACATTTTTGTGTGTCATTGTAGGGAGACTTGCTCTTAGAGAAGAAGCCAGCTATATATTTAAACAATTTCTATACAAAATCTTTATCATAATATCTTACTTCTCTATAGGCAAACTGCATTCCCAAGTGACTTGCAAAGGGATGATAATCAATATGGCAAAGCCTACCAGAAATTTTAGTGAAGCATGTCTGAAAACAATTTCTTTAAATCATGGACTACACACAACAATAACTCACCATGATCTATAACTGTCTGTTCACTGTGAATAAAGTAGGTCTTGGGTTCCTCTGCATAAGCATATATATTTCATTATGTTTTTATTTAGTATGCTATGTTTTATCTCTCATTTTAAATGGAAAGTACTTTTTCCATGAATTTGATACACTATACTATGTACAGATTAACATGTTAACTATTATTGTAAAATGCAACCATTAAAAAAGTATGGCTCTATTCAAATTAATAATCAGCATAACATGAGTTAGAAATCTTGTAGGCAGCTATGATCTATTTAGCTCTATGGTATAGCCTGGGATCATGTATCAGTATTTATCAAGAATTTGAGAAAAACAGCACACAACATTTGATCTTGTTAATGGTACTGAATTTGACTAAATTTCAAACAACAAAAAAAGGAATTTCACTAACAAAACAAAAGTCAAAATTTAATCCAACTTGTTTCAAATATTTGTTTCCATTTACTTGATCCTATGGAACTTTTAAAATATAGAATTAGTATCATGAACAGAGAAATATCTAAATCAATTTGACAAATACCAATTGTACCCCTACTGTCTGTGCTCAGAAAGATTATGAAGATAAAGATAGGACAGACATTGTCCCAAATTTGCAAGAAATGGTTTTTTATAAGAAGTATTCTTTGGCCTAGTCTGGGTAGAAAAAAAAGGAAGATAGGGAATAAACATTATGAATGTCCAATGGATAAACTTCTTCCTTCTTATTCTATGCTAAACCTCCCCTTCATCTGCCTGCCCACATTTAAATCATACAGGAGTAGACATGTGATCTAATCCATACGAGTTAGGGTCCTTTCTCAGTATTTTTAAAAATTGGAATTGGACAAGAGACCCTACCCTCTGGTGCGAGTTCCAAACAGGAAATTCAGAGCTAAGAAGAGCCATGTTTCCTGCCATGTGTAGGAAGGAGGTGTATAGTGGGAGACAATGAAGCTGAAGCTTAAAGAAAAACAGATTGGAGGTGAAGAGTGAGCTCTCATGCCATTTGCTGATTACTAATCGGTCCTGAGGTCCACCTGGATCCCACCATGTCCCAGAATTTGAATAGTTAATCCCTCCTTCAAGTATGTGAGGAATGCCCAGAATCCACCTATTTATTGCCCCTATGATTGAGCTAATCCAAGTTGAATCTCTATCACTTACAGGCAAAAGAATCCTGACAAAGCAGATTCAGTAGTAAACAATTTATTATGCAGACCCTTGTGTTTTACAGGCTTATGACAAGCTATCTATAACCAATGCACTTCATCATAATAGTAATTTGCAAAATTTATTATTGTCTCACTGGAAGCAATTAGGAAGGCAATAATGGATATTATCAAGAAATGCAGAAATACGAAAAGTAATCATGGATCAAATACCATGGTAAATAGAATGCATTTCTAGTTTTCATTTGTTAGAGAACATAAACCAAATATTTAGTTATTCCTTTCTTCTACCTTTCCAATTAGTAGAGATTTCTGTCAGGCCAGATGGTCCTATAAGGTACCATACTAAAGAGATATTGGATAATGCAGATTTCTAAGGCTTCCTGTCTAACTTTGGTATCTATTTGCATAACGTTTGACTGAAGGAGCAGGGAGAACTATTTGTGGAAAAGTAGAAGAAAATGAAAGACATAGTTTAATGTCTTCCCTGCTCACCTTCATGGACTAGCTTTCACCCTCTGAAGAACAAGAAACTACATACAAAAGCCAAAGAAAACTTTGGAGATTCAACATTATCCGATGATGCTGAGGAGCTCTGGTGATAAAGCTCTAGCAAAGTTGGTGACAGACATGTTCTCCATTTCTGGGTGGAATAAAGAAGAGCTCCCATGAGGGAGTCAGAAAAAAGGAAAAGTCATGATACTCTGCTGTGTACCCATGATGGAGAATCTTGTGGAGGTTACCATTTTCCCAGAGAAACAATAGATAGCTAGGGAACTCAGAGTCTGATTCTAGAGATATGGAAGATGTTTATGTGATTATTTCCAAGGCATGATTAAAATCACAAGAAGTAGAAGTACCTTTATTTACTTAAAGGTTGCTCTGGGATCAGCACAATTACTCTAAACTAATACAAAGATTAAAGGAAAAAATGCATGAAATTATTCATGTTGTATCATTAAAAATGAAAAATGTGTTGTTTTCTATAAATAGTCTTAATGAAGTATTGTGTGGATTTATAATTACAGTTTCTCACATTTCTCAAAACATGTTTCAGCTGAGGAAAATACTCCTGTTAAATGGTTCATTAAATTTATTTCATCCATTACAGAAACATGATTTTCATGACAAATTAAATTACAACTATTTTCCTTTTTTTTCAAAACAGATAGGTGATTCAGTGAATTCCTAATTCTTATATCACATGTAAATGAATATTAGTGCCTATAAAAATCATTACAACAAAATAGTCAACAGTGTATATTGAGGTAAACCTTAAATATCTGACAATAAAATTATCATATGGAGGGGAAGAAGAGGGGTTGGGGAATGATAGGTCAGGTGGAGGGCATGGGAAAGGATTACAATTTGTAATGATGAATACAATAGTAATGAAAAAATTTTTAAATAAAATTATCTGCATAATATTAGAATTTTCAGAAACTTAATTTTAAGTATTACTCTACTATTTTGAATTCTAAAGGAGTACTGTGACACTGGTGTTGACAGTAGAAGAAGCAGCACTTCTTGGCTGCCTGGCAACTTCTGTCATGCTGGCATGCAGAGAGGTGCCCCCCCAGAGAGGCCCAAGATCCACAGAGACCATGCGCCCTGTGGTGCCAGCACATGACCCAGGAGGCAGGCCTCGCCGGCGCCACCTGACTCCATCCCCAGCCCAGCTGAGTGTGCTCCAATCTGAGAGGCGCCCCACCAGAAAGGCCCAAGATCCGCAGACCACATGCCCTGTGGTACCAGCACATGACCCAGAAGGTAGGCCTTGCCACTGCCACCTGACTCCATCCCCAGCCCAGCTGAGTGCGCACTGATCAGAGAGGCACCAGGCTGGAAATGACCAAGATCCATGGAGACCACATGCCTGCGGTGCCAGCATGCAACTGAGCAGGTAGGCCTTGCCGCCACCTGACTCCATCCCCAGCCCAGCTGAGTGTGCTCCAATCTGAGAGGCGCCCCACCAGAGAGGCCCAAGATCCGCAGACCACATGCCCTGTGGTACCAGCACATGACCCAGCAGGTAGGCCTTGCCACTGCCACCTGACTCCATCCCCAGCCCAGCTGAGTGCGCACTGATCAGAGAGGCACCAGGCTGGAAAGGACCAAGATCCATGGAGACCACATGCCTGCGGTGCCAGCATGCAACTGAGCAGGTAGGCCTTGCCACCACCTGACTCCATCCCCAGCCCAGCCGAGTGTGCTCCAAACAGAGAGGCACCCCGCCGGAGAGGCCCAAGATCCACAGAGACAATGCGCCCTGTGGTGCCAGCATGTGACCCAGCAGGTAGGCCTTGCCGCTGGTGCCTGACTCTATCCCCAGCCCAGCTGAGTGTGCGCTGATCAGAGAGGAGCCCTGCCGGAGAGGCCCAAGATCCATGGAGACCATGCACCTTATGGTGCCAGTGCATGACCCAAAAGGTAGGCCTCGCTGCTGCCACCTAACTCCATCCCCAGTCTGGGCGAGCACGTGCCAACCAGAGAGGTGCCTCCCTGGAGAGGCCCAACACCCAAGGTGACCACAAACACAAGGCCCCAGTGGGTGACCAAGCAGACACTGAGGCAGCTGTGCCAAACTGGCAGCCCCAGCAGCATCCTCGCCAGACAATAGTGTCAAACCAGTGGACCATGAAATTCCTTGCCACAATGACTAAACATCAAAGGAAAGATACCAGAAATATGAAAAATCAAGAAAGTACACCACCAAAGGGTAATAACTCTCAAGCTCTAGATCCTATAGAACAAGAAGCCCTTGAAATGTCTGACAAGGAATTTCAAGTGATAATTCTAAGGAAACAAAATGTGATACAAGAAAACTCAGTTAGACAACATGATGAAACAAGGAAAAGTATACAGGACCTGAAAGAAGGAATGTATAAGGAAATCAATGCCCTGAAAAAGAATGTAGCAGAGCTTGCTGAGCTGAAGAATTCATTCAAGGAAATAAAAAACACAACAGAGAGTTTAACCAGCAGGCTTG